>NW_021318841.1:229187-264132 GCF_001605985.2 Dendrobium catenatum | reverse complement strand
CTCTTCCACTTTTTGTGCAATATTCTTCTCCTTTCATGGTTCACCTGCATCAATCTTTCTTTGACTTACTCATTGCTTACTCCTTGCTTATAAGAAATGAGTGAACCAAGAAAATTATCAATAGAATAAATGTTTAGATCCTTAGACTCTGTAATTGCAGTTATTTTAGCATCGTAAGCAGTAGGTAAACAACGAAGAATCTTATTAACCATTTCAGCATTAGTGAATTCCCTACCAAGTGCATGCAAAGAAGTGACAATTTGTGTGAATCTTGTGTACATGTCAGAAATAGATTCATTTGATTTCATGCAAAATAATTCATAGTCATGTAACAAGATATTGAGTCTTGATTGCTTAACCTCATTAGTCCCTTCATAAGTTATACAAAGTCTATCCCATATGTTCTTTCAACTTTTGCAAGTGGAAACCCGCATGTATTCTTCAGATTTTAAAGCACAAAAGAAGCTATTTAAATATTTAGCATTTAGTTGTGCTAAGTCACGTTCTTCTATAGTCCAATCTACAAAACGTGTTTCTACCCTAACTCCATCAACAAATCTAGTTGGTTTTGTATAACCTTCTTGGACTAGGATCCACATATGATAATCAAGTGACTGTAAAAAAGTAGACATGCATATTTTCCAAAAATCAAAAGATATATTGTCAAACAGTGGAGGTCTAGTAATAGAGTAACCCTCAAGTGTATTTCGGTTTCCGAATGTAGCCATCTACATTATCAAAAAGTAGTTTAAACTTATGATTTTGAAACAAAGCTCTGATACCACTTGTTGAGTCTAGTGAATAGGTTGTTAGACCTAAGTTAATGTCCCAAGGCTACCAAGAGGGGGGGGGGTGAATTAGTATTTTTTAAAAATGAACCCTCTTTGAAAATGTGTTGAACCGAAATGAAAATTTTTTATTAAATTTTTTTTATAGAAAAAGTTTTTCAACCACAAAGTTTTTAAACAAAAGAAAAATGCGGAAAATAAAAAGTAGTAAAGTAAATGATACAAGATTTATAGTGGTTCGGTCTAAACCAGAACTACATCCACTCCCCAGAGGCACCCTCAGAGTATTGCACTAATACTAATAGTGTCTCTCCTTTTCCACCCACAGCAAGGCGGAGAAGCCTTTACAAGCACTCTTTTCACCGCTACGCTTCGGCTGTTCACACTCTCCAAGTGTAGGCAGCGAACCCTTCGGCTGTTCACACTCTCCAAATATCGGCAGCGAACCCTTTGACTGTTCACACTCTCCAAGTGTAGGCAGCGAACCCTTCGTCCTTTCACACTCTCCAAGTGTCGGCAATGAACCGGATCTCCTTGACAGATCTTCTCACAAGAAATCTAGAAGGAAGAAAGAAAAAAGTGAAGTAATCCCAATTCACAAGTAAAGATTCTTACCTTTAAACACCAAGTGAAGTCTTCATACTCCAGTGGTAGGAATCCTCCTTTGAATGCTCTCTCATACTCTCTCCTTGACTTTTATCTCAATAGGCACGAAGATCAAATGGCAAAAAGATAGGGTGGCAGTCTAATTTGAACTACTTATACAAAATACAAGAAAAACTGCCAAAAAAAGCAAGTTTTCAATTCTGTACGCAGTGGATCGTTCCGTACGATCATGGATCATCCTGGACGATTTTACTTAAATGGTCAGAAACGAACCTTATGCATATTGGTATGAAATATTTTCATACACACTATTCGTCCCGTACGAACCAAGTTCATCCGGTACGAAACGGTTATTACATAAGTCGGTTCACGATAATTTTTAAGACGTAACCAACTGATGTATATCGGTTCAGTTCATCCAGGGACGAATAGGTTTCGTCTGGTCGAATGGAGCGAGCCTCAAGACAGAGAAGATCGTCCTGGGACGAATATTATTTTTCGTCTGGACAAACAGAGCAAGCTTCAAGATAGAGAAGGTCGTCCTGGGATGAACCTTATTTTTCATCTGGACAAACAGAGCAAGCTTCAAGAAAGAGAAGATCGTCCTGGGATGAACTTTATTTTTCGTCTGGATGAACAGGCCATGGTGAGAATACAGAGACGTTCGTCCTGGAACGAACATTAAATTCATCCTGGACGATTAGGACTTAGAAATTTTTTTCTCCGCCTATTCGATCCATTGCTCTCCTTGGGGGTAATTGACATGATCGTCCCGTACGAACTAAGTTCGTCCTGTACGATCAGTTAAAAAAATTTAACCAAGTGTGTGTATTGTGATTTTTCACTCAATTACAATCACTCCCTTTCATTTTAAAAATTATGAAAACATGTTGAATTTGATTACAAGTCTTCAATATCTTGGAGTTGATTTTCCTGAATTGTTAGTACACACTAGAGCAAGAAATAAATGTTTCAAATAGTGTTAGGAGATATATGTAAAACAATAATAATTGAAATCATCAAAATAATACAAGTTGCAAGAATGTAAACATGCAAAATAACAACTCTCTTAACACTCTTGAAGTCTTCAGCAATCTAGAGTAGTATATGATTTCTTTGAAATGTTAGTACGCACATTATCAAAAAGAAATATCTAATATATCCTAGGAAAGTTAATAAAATCATAACACTAATATTATTTTATCA
The DNA here is from genome assembly GCF_001605985.2 of Dendrobium catenatum. Classification (NCBI taxonomy): domain Eukaryota; kingdom Viridiplantae; phylum Streptophyta; class Magnoliopsida; order Asparagales; family Orchidaceae; genus Dendrobium; species Dendrobium catenatum. The sequence goes on along the minus strand of NW_021318841.1, from coordinate 261,532 downwards.
TCAAAAATCATAATCTCAATCTTGATACCTTATTTTGAATATAATCCACCACTTCATTATCCATAGTGAGAAAAATATAAAACTTGATAAAAGAATTTATATTTGTATATTTGGCATTTATAAGGAAGAATACTTTATGGCCCAATACTTTTATAGTCATTTAATCTTTTTCTAGATAGGATAATTTAATTACAAGCTTTTTTAGGGCATGTGCCATAGAATTTTATCCATAGGGTTTCTAATATAAAGTTACATTCAGATAAAGCTAAAAAAGTTTAATAATGTATTGATAATAAGTTTGTATCAATACTTCTTTAACAAGGATTGGATAATATGGTTAATGCCATGTTTTATAGTTACTGCGATACTCATTGACCCATGAATTAGAAAAAGCCATGTGTAAAGCATGAATGACAACTTAATTGGTTAAAAAAATTGTAGAAAACTCATACAATCTTTGAAAATTAATAACTCATAAAATTGACCAAATTAGATTTTCCATACACTTTATATTTAACTTAAGGAGATCTACAAAAACACTATGGTGCACATATTAATTATCAATATATTAAATGTAATTTTATGAAGACCCTCACAAATATTATTAAAATTACACACAAAATACACTTAACCATGGATCAAATTTTCTTTGATGGTTCTTGCGGATATTTTACATATATCCAAAAATTTTTAAGGTAATTTGAAACCATTAAGGACTTCAATTGTTTGACCTAAATTCTTTTTTTTTTTTTTTGAAGAAAGCAAGGAATGCATTAAAAAAGGAAAAGCAAAGAAATTACAAGAGTACTCCCCTAGATTCCTCCTTCAAAATTTTTAAGAATGAAGAAGGAATCTTATCAAGCACCATGTTATCCCAAATAAAAGAAGAAAAAAAAAAGGAAGTTAGCACAAAGATCAGCTAACTTATTATATTTTCTATCTATACAATTGAAAAGAACTAAATTGAATTCATGAAGAAAAGAGGGATTATGTAAATTTTGATCACCTTTCTTCATTGTCTTTTGAATGAGCTTCATAATATTTGCATTATCTCCTTCAATGATGATACCTTTATACTCAAGCATCCAATCTTGAATGATATCCTTGATCATCTCTATTGCTAGAAGCTCCAAATATGCTATATCCCAACGAATGCAAGGCTTGGCAAAAGCTAGAAGAAATCTGCCTTTATAGTCTCCCACATCCCATATATAGATTTCCTTCGGGAAATTTCTAGATATATTGTTCATTTACATTAGAAATTTATTTGAAACCTTATGAGTTTTCAAATGACCCCCAAATTTCTTGAGGTTGAATTTTTGTTTCTATTCAACCTAGGATTTAATTTTCAAGAAATTTAAATATAAAATATCCAAAATCACCTTGCATAATTGGTTTAGAGCATCCTATAATTTATAATAAATTTAAATTAAATCCTAAAAAAACAAATTTAATTTCATTTAATCATAAATAAAATGATCTTGTAAGAAAAAAAGAAAATCCCCAATTAATTCATGAAAATTTAAAAATTAATTAAATATTTAAGAAAAATTAATAATTAAGTAGGTAAAATATTTGAAAAATAATCAAAAAATCCTAAAGGGTTCGAAACACTTGCAATCCTTTTCAAGAGGTATTAGTGACATTTGCCACTTATTTTAAAAAGTTTGGAGTAGATTTAGTATATAAATTAAAAATCACTTTTTTTTTTTTTTGAAATTTGCAAATAGCAATAAGAAAAAAAAACTAGGTACAAGCTAAAGCAAAGGCTCACATTCCATCTTCAACAAACAAGTAAGAGAAGAAGGGATGTTAGCAAAAGAGGAACTATCAAAATAGAAATTATTTTCTAAAGACAAAGTAGCACAAAGGTTGGCAACCTTATTACAATCTCTATGAACATGGTGAAAAATTACCTTTTTCAAGTCGGCCAAGAATAGAAGATCTTCATCTATCCAGTTGTAGCTCCGACACATAGCCTTATTCAAAGAATATTGAATAAACTTGATAATGTTGAGGTTATCACCTTCAATTATTACTCCTTTGCTATCAAGCATCCATGGTTGAATGAACTTTCTAATTGACATCACAACATCCATCTTGAGTTGGGCTATATCCCAATGAATTCGTCTCTCCCCAAAGGCAAGTATTATTCTTCCTTTGTAATCTCTAAAGATTCCTCCAATTCTAGCCCTTTTTGAAGTTAGAAGAGATGCATCAACATTAAATTTTATATAATCTAGCGGTGGAGGGTACCAAGTATTTTGGAACTCCCTAAGGAGATTATTACCCCAGCTATCTAGAAATGGATTAGAGTTGTTAAATGTTGAAGATAAAACATTTGATGCAATAATAGAGCTCGGAATGGCCTTCTTCCCATATACAATTTCATTTATGTTCTTCCAACACAAGTACACCACAGTACAATATAATTTGACCAATTAGGAGCAAAAGTAGTTAGAGTTTTTAGCTCTTTCAAATATTCATCCAAAGAGTAAAAAGTAGGAATATAAAGTCCCCACTCTTGGATTTTCCATAAAACATCCAACATATGCTTACACTAAACATAAACATGTTTAAAATTTCCCACATTCTGACAACATCTTGCACATAAGTCATGATTTGTAAGCTTCATATACTTCAAAAATTCATTTGTAGGAATAGAAAATTTGCTTATCCTTCACCAAAATAGATTCACCCGAGAGCTAAGATTTAATTTTTAAACCAATTTGAGAATCTAAAATCTTCCTCTTTAATGTACGTCACGGTACATGTAGGATTCATATGCTCTAGCAGTAATAGTTTTGCAAGAAAGATGGAAAATCTCCTCCAAAAAATCATCAACAGCATCACCATAAATCGGGATGTGCAAGATTAAAGAGATAAGATCATCATAAAAGAAGTGATGTAACTCCTCCACCTTCCAGGTTCCATTCAAATTAACGAAGTGATTGAGCATTACATCTTCCAGACTTTAGCAATCAATACTTGTTGGCCAATCATTCAGGCATTTGTCCAACATCCAAATGTCATTAAGAACATTTATCTTCCTTCCATTGACCACTCTCCACCTTAATAAAGGTTTTAAGTATCCAAAACCCTCTGTTAAAATTTTCCAAGCAATAGATGATCCTTTATGCAATCAGCTTTCCACATATTACCACCATATTTAGCAATAATATTTCGATGAACTAACGACCATGGATTTTATAGCAGCCGCCAAGAAAATCTTGATTTAAGAGGTCCAGTAATACCAACAATTGAATGAAAATTTATCCCACCAGCTACTTTAGGCTTACAAAGATCTTCCCAAGATATGTAATGCATACCTCTTTTACCATTTCTTTTATGCCAAATGAACTCTCTATAGCATTTGTCAACTTCATGTAGCACTTTCTTTGGAAACAAAGTATGTGTAGATATGAAATTAGGGAGAGACAACCGAGAAGATTTAGATAGAATAATCTTACCATCCATGGAAAGACATTTACTCCCCCAAGTATTCAGCTTTTGTAGAATGTTATCAAGTAAACATGAAAATCAGATTTCACTACTCTTCTCAGCATTATTTTAACGCCTAAATATTGCATCTCCTTAATGATTTTGAACTTTAGAAATTATTTAACCCGTTGAATATTGGATATGTTAGCTCCCTTGCTGAAAAAAATCTGAGATTTTGAATTGTTCACCTTCATCCATGTCCAGGAGAAAAAATCTAAAACAATAATCTTCAAAATAGTAGCCATCTTTTTAGATGCCTGAGAAAAAAATTAGAACATCATCGGCATATAGAAGATGATTAATCCTTTGAGCTCTAGGTGAGATATGAATTCCCAAATCTTTTCCTCTTTGTGCCATAGCAAGTGATAAAAGTTGAGAACAAATAATAAAAAGATAAGGAGATAGAGAGCATCCTTGATGAAACCCATTCTCTGCCTTAATCCAGTTAGAAACTTTCCCATTTAAAATAAAGGAGAATCTAGCATTTTTAGTACATTCCATAGTAAGCATAGAAATTTTCAAAGGAAATCCAAACACCTTAAAGACTTGATACAAAGTCTCACGACTCATGCTATCGTAAGCTTGCTCCATATCAAGCTTAACCGCCATCATGCCTTTTTGTTTTTTGAAGATCTAAACTTGTGGAAAATCTCATGAGATAACAAGAAATGGTCAGACATTGATTTTTATAAGAATGAAAGCAACCTGTTCTTCAGTGATACACTTTGTAATACAACCTTTCATTCTATTCAAAATCATAGTTGCCACAAGCTTATAAGTAGTTTGACACAAACTTATAGGCCTTAAGTTAGATGGAACGCCTTAAGTTAGATGGAACAATCAGATTTCTTATTTTAGGAATTAATACAATCAATGTATCTTTCCAATCAGCATGCAAGAATACAATTTTGAAAAGACTATCAATTTCATTCCATGTTTTAGCTTCCACAAATTTCCAAGAAAATTTAAAAAAAGATGTAGTAATACCGTCTGAACTAGGAGACTTGTTGTTACCTTGATGAAAATCAACATGAATAAGCTCATCTTTAGTGAAATTGAGGAGTAGAGGAGGAAGACAGATAAAATATACTATTGGAGTTATAAGGTAAAAAAAGTTTCTACCCAATAGACGGAACATGTATAGTATCCATAATTGGTTCCATAGTTTGACCACTAAGTAAATCACCACCAAGAGAGGAGGGAGGGTAGGGATGAATGGGATTAGGTTGAGAAAAACACTTCAATACCCTGGGATATTTCACCTTTACAATCCACCACAGTGTGATTTAGAATAGCATTGGCATGTTCATTAGAAATACCCTCTTGCACTTTTAAGAGCCTGGCAATTTCTTTTTCCTTCTTAAGGTGCTGGTGCAATTTAAAGCATTCACTCAAACCATGCCCGTGCATCCTACAATGAGAACAAAATATCATATAGTTTTCAAAATCAACATTTTCAAAGTAACCGTTTAATTTGGAACCAAATTAAATCATCATAAGATGTTTTTTAACAAATATCTAACTCAAGAAAAATATGAGCCATAGATGGCCGTGTGATCAAAGCTGTGGCCTGGTCCATTTGTAAAGGCCGACCAAGAATGGAAGCAAGCCCAAAAAGCACTTGAGAATTAAAAAAGTGAAGCCTCAGATTAGGGAAAGAAACACAAACAGGAGCAATAGGCGATTCCTCACTGACATTAAAATTAGGTGTCTATTTAAGGAGTATCATTTGACAAACCTGAATGTAATAAGATCTCCTCAAAAAATCTTGCTGTAATCCAAATCTTTAGTCAATTGGATCATCACATGACGTGGGTCAAGTAATCCGATATGAAATGAACTAGAGAGTTTCAAATTCATGAAAAATTTGTGAATAACATTGAGATTAGGATGCCTTAGAATGAATTTTCCAATAACATTAAGAGTGAAGGGGGCAGCTAATTGGTACACAATTGATTCATGAAATATTAAGGCCAGATAACCCTTAAACGATGTTTGAAAGAATTGAAAGGGAGGGGGAGAATAAAAAGATCTAGTAAGCACATCCTTGAAAGAGTAGGATTTTCCATTCGAAATAATAGGTATTATAAGGTAAGATGATGACATGGTCATCATCCCCCCAGAACCATGAAGACAGAAGAGCAAAGCAAAATGGGAGGCCAAAAGCAATAAGAGAAACACAGAAAACATGAAAAAAGAACAAAAGCAACCAATGGATCCATAGAAAAATAGTAATAAAATGAGAAGACGCAGGGAGCCCAACAATGCCAAAGAAATTCCCGTAACACCAGAGAAAAATGACAGAAAAAATGAGAGGAAAAACCCATAGAAAACCAAACAGTAAGACACCAACCGAACGAACGAAGAGGAACCCTAGAATTGCTCTAAATTTGCCTAGAAAGCTAGAGCCAAAGAGACCTTAGAGCATGACCAAATTAATTAATTTCAAAACATTTTGGCCACTATATTGAGAGTATTTAGGATTTTCATATTATTGATTTTCCTTAATTTTTCCCAAACTAGTGGTCCAATTGAGCTCAAGTTTGGAGAGTGAATATTATGGGATGTGTTCTGCATGCCATAATTTTCTTGGGTCTTATTGATCAAAGGATTTCTTAGGAATTTAATTTTATGCTATTTGTCATAATTTTGGCTGAAAATATTGGAAATTCTTTTCTCCTAATCAACATAGAAATAGGATTTGAAATTCTTATGGTGTGCTTATGTTTAGATGAGGGTTACAATGCCATTTATTTTGCCAAATTCTAATAAATAGATTATTCCAATTAAGTATTCAAAGGTATAGATAAATTTTTCATTGAGGGATTGATTATGAAACTTAAGAAGTCTTTAATGAATCCAAATTCAATAGGTTTGAAGCACATGTTCAGTTCAAAGCCTATGTTTGAAATTTTACTACATTTGAAGTTCATTTGGTCTACGAATTATTGAACCTAAATTTTATATGTATAATTGAACCAGGGTTTGTTGTAATTCATAATAAATCCTAATAAAATTCTAAAAAAACATTTTAAGCTTCAAAATGCTTAGAATTAAACCCACTTGAAATTCCTTAAAAATAAAATGTAACTCGAAAATTAGGCTAATTTATTAATTAATAAAATGAAATGATTTAAAAATATTAAAAAAATTCTAAATGGTTGTAAACAGTTGTAATTATTCTTGGAACTCTTTAATGACACTTTTAGAATATTTAAAGAGGTTTGGAGTTAATTTGGGTTAAAAATTAAAAAAATCCTCTAATTATTTAAATTAATTTATAAACCATTAATAGTTTGAACTAATAAAATCTATAAGTAATTATAAAAACTTCCAAATGACACAAACGCAAAGGCATTGAACTCATAATTTGGTCTAATATTTTTTAAAAAAATAAAAAAAAACTTCAAAAATTCAATCTAAAAAAGAAATGTAATTTTAGTCAAGCTAAATTCATTAACTAATTTAATAAATAAAAAAAATTCAATAAATCACAAAAAATACTTTAAATAATCAATTCAATAAATCAATTCAAATGAAAAACTATTACCAAAATTAATGATAAATAACAAGGTGATTGTTACTTAACTTGGCTCATAAGACAACTTGCTAGCCCTATGGAGGGTGAGATAAAATTCACAACTTTGGTTTAACAATTAAATTATCTATTCAACTGACATAACCATGGAAAAATTAGTAATGAAATACTTATACATTAATGATTTCATACACTTTTCATGAATCCTTTTAAGAAGGCAAATGGGTATTGATTGAATGCTTAAGGACTAAAAAATTAATCAAAATGCAAGTACTCTATGCAACATGTCTATTTCAATTTTGGAAGATTGGTAGCATTAAAATTATGAACTTAATACTCACAAATTAATGACTTTTAGAACATAAAAGTTATTGAGCATTATATTCTTTAAAACTTAAAGCTAAACAACATGAATATTTAAAACACCATTAAAACAAACCCAAAACTTATAAAAAATTAAAACTTAAAATATAACCAACATTTATTAACCTCAAATAAATAAATATAATCATAAAAAAAAATTCAAATTAACAAAGAAAAAGATCTATCCAAGCCATGTAGCCTTATGCACACACTTTGATGATTTACTAGGCAACCAACTCTAGCCTAGGATAGGGTGGTGGTTTGGTGTGGTTTGATATTGAGTTCCTTAATTAAAGGGTATTCTTATTTGGTGTGTTTACTTTCTATACTCTAAATGTAATATTCATTCATTTTACATACCTTACTTTGCTTATATATATATATATATATGAAAAAATTAAAAACCAATTTTTTTTTTGTCATCATGTAATTAATAATCTCAATATAAAAAATTTTCATAGTTGAAAAATATTTAAAATGATTATTTTGTATAATATTGTAGGTTCCAAAAGGAAAAAATGCTTGATCATTTGTAGATCATTGTCTTTTAGACTTCTTAAAAAGATTTAGGAGATAGAAGATTTGAAAACTAATATTGAAAATCATGTTTAAATCTATACTATATAGGTATAGAAAATAAGGTTTCTTGTGGTGCCACCTAGCCATCTGACTTTTTAGCATACCTTGGGTGGTACTCCTATTCAGATGAAGAATAAAAAATATATTTTTACATTAATTCATAAATTATACATTATAGTTTTTTCTAGATAGGTTTATCTGGATAATAAATAAACCTTGAATTCTTAAACTACATCCTTGATTTCTTAGGAGTAAAGCCTTCCTATCTTGCATTCATATGGTAAATAATCACTTTTAGGATGTTAGCTAGTAGCTCATTCTAGGCAAACATATGTTCAGGTTATTTACACCCCTCTTCAACTTACATCCCTAAGAGGGTTATCCAAATCTCAAAATATAAATAAAAAATATAAATTGATCCTTAAAATTTCATAAACTCCAATCCTTGAACTCAAATCCTTAATCAATTCTTTAAAATTTTAAAATGTCTACCCTTTACTTTAATGTAGAGTATTTTTCTCAAGTATATAATTATCTATAGAGGCTTGCCTCTACAAGGAGTCTAGAACCTAGTATAAAATAAACCTAGCTTTAGTTTACTGTAGTAGGGGAAGAATCTATGGATGTAAACTTAGGTTTAATTATTAGTTTAGTTTCATGTACAAAATGGAAAGTGAGTATTTCATTTATCCTTCAAGATGAATATAATATTTCTTATGTTGTGTTTGATTTTAAAAGTAAATTGAGTTTCTCTTTTAAAATTGATAGAGACATTAATCTATTTTAGGGGATGGTATAAATTAAATATATGTAAATTTGACTAAAAGAAATATTTAAAGAAAACCATGTGAGAACATAAAATTTTTTCAACGATTTTTCAAACGACTCACTCCTCTCTTTGTCTTTAGTAAAGATTAGACTTTTTAGATTTATAAATAGCGAATTAACGATTTGAGTTCATTAAACCATCAATATCTAAATTCAATTCCCCATAAATTAATGTTTTAAAAACATATTTTAAATCTTTTAAATAAAACATATTTTTAGATTCCTTAAAATAAAAAATTCAAATTTCAAAACTTCTCCTAGTCTGAAGTCATTTAGTATTGGTCCTGATTTAAATCCATTAAAAATCAAAATACCAAATTCAAAACATCCCCTAGTTTGAAGTTTTTAAGATTGGATCTTGATTTAGATCATCAAAATATTATAGAATTAAAAGTAAAATTTAAAATCAACACATTGGTCTGAACTGTTATTTATAACTTTAGTTTAAGTTTTTTTAGAAGGTATTGGATGTAGTATTCTTAATGAAAATTGACTTTTATCTTAAATCTTGAAAAGATGAATGTAGTGATTGTATCCACTAAATACTTAAAGGTAAAAATATATGGTTGATCAAAGTTATAAAGAAAGTAAATTCCCTTCCTCCCATATATTCTTAGTAGGTGAATTTTTGTTTTTAAATTTAAATCAATATCAAAATTAAATTGGACTAGAAATAAAAGTCTTAACAATTTAACTCTAATTTTACTTCTTCTAGAAATCATTTCATGATCATAAATCTATTCAATTTTTTTCTAATCAAGTTCTCATTCTAGTCAAAGGATTGAGTTTATGTTCTTTCTTCCTTAAATAATAAAGTGACTTTTCTTATCTTATTTGAAAGATAATCTTACAGCTCAAAACAATAATTTTATGGTTATAAAAGATGTGTAAAGTATGCCAAAATGAAAAGATTCTTAATGCATACCAAAATAAAAGATGCGTAAAGAAAGCCAAAATAAAAGAGAACAAAGCATGCCAAGATAAAAGTGCATAAAGTGTGCCAAATATTAAAAGATGCAAAAAAAGTACCAAATATTTAATTGACTAAATGACTTTCATTTCAAAAATTTAAATGTCAAAAAACATTTTCATTAGATATTTTTCATTATACTTGACTTTGAAATTCTTTTTTCTAGATTAATCATCATGTATTGATATTCTTATATACATACAATTTATGCAAGAAATAAAAAGATTAAAATTTTCTTCCCAATTGAAATCTTATGAAGTAGATTTAAATTTAAAAATATATAAGAGAGATCCAAATTTAGCTTCTAGGGAGATTTATTTGTGCTACTAATATCTAAATTTGAAGTCTTATTTCATTTAATTTAAGTCAATATATATCTTCCTTCTCTTTTTAATTTGTTCCATTTTGTCATGTTGATAAGGTCCAGATGTAGAGAAAGTTTTCTAATAAAAGAATAAATTATATACTTTATATTATAAATAACAATTTTAAATATATTTACTCCATAATTAGGTGTAAGTTGCCATAGATAGGGTTTCTCTCCATATGATCATTCTAATCCTCTAAGATTCAGTGTAAATCTCCACTTACTGACCTCCTCTTCTTGTGATCATTAAATAATGGTGGTGCAAGGCCCTTATTTCTCCATCGTAATTTAAATCAAAATCGTAATCCTCCATAGTTAGGTAAGCATCCCAATATACATGCTTCATGTCTATATGATCATTATTATAATCTAAGATTAGGTGTAATCCCCCATAAAGTAGCTTTCCTTTTTGATGATCATCGATAAGGAAAGCTACTTTATGGGGGTGGTTGAGCAAGCCCTTCATAACACGATAGTAAAAATAAATGTTTATCTTCTATGGATAAGTATAACTCTTATATACAGTCTTCCTTTCTATTTGATCATTTTGATTCTCTAAGATTATGGGTAAGACCTTACATAATGACTTCATTTTCTTATGATTATCCGTTAATGGGGGAACAAGCCTCTCATGGTACCATCCTAGTTTAAATCTAAATCTTGATTTGCTACAGTTAGATGTATGTCCCCACATATATGCTTTATAGATGATCATTCTAGTACTCTTAGATTAGTTATATGCCATAACATACAAGCTTCCATTTCTTTTGATCATCTGATAGTGGTGGAGCAAGACCTTTATGTCAAAATTCTAGTTTAAATATAAATTTTTATCCTTTTTTGTTTCCACATAAAGGATTACATTTCATATGACCATTTAATTTCTCTAATATTTCGTGTAAGTCCCTACACACCAACTACATTTTCTTCTAAACATCTATTAGTGGTGGAATAAGCCTCTCGTGGCACCATCCTAATTTAAATCTAAATCTTGATCCAATATGGTTAGGTGTATGTCCCCACATGCATTCTTTCATTCTATATGATTATTTTGATACTCTTAGAATAGTTATAAGCCATAACATACTAGATTCCATTTCTTATGATCATTTGATAGTGATGGAGCAAGACCTTTATGGCAGCATTATAGTTTAAATATAAATTTTAATGCTTTTTTGTTTCCCCAAGAAGGCTTACATTCCATATGATAATTTAAATCCTCTATGATTAATTTTAAGTCCCTACAAACAAACTTCATTTTCTTATGGTCATCTGTAAGTGGTGGAACAAGCCTCTTACAACACTATCCTAGTTTCAATATAAACATTGATCCTATATGGTTAGGTGTATGTTCCCACATACATGTTTCTTTTTTATATGATAATTCTGTACTCTTTCATTAGTTATAATCCATAACATACTGGCTTCCATTTCTTATTATCATTTGATAGTGGTGGAGCAAGACCTTTATGGAACCATTCTAGTTTAAATATAAATTTTTATCCTTTTTAATTTTCCCACAAAGACTTCCTTTTCATATGATCATTCAAATCACTAAGATTAATTGTATGTCTCCACAAACCAATTTAGTTTGTAAAGATCATTCACTAGTGGTTGAGCAAGCCCCACATGACATAATCTTAGTTTAAATAAAAATCATTATCTTCTATTTTTAGGCCTAAATCCTTAAATACAGACTTCCTTTCCATATGATTATTTTTATATTCTAAGATTAGTTGTAAATCCCCACATACCCTCATCCTTTTCTTATGATCATCCGTTAGTGGTGGAGCAATCCCCTCATACTACCATTCAAATTTAAATCAAAGTCTAGATCCTCTATATTTAGGTGTATATCCCCATATATACTTGCTTTTAATATGATCATTTTGATCCTCTAATATTAGGTGTAAATCCCCACATACTATCTTCCATTTCTTATGATCATCCATTAGTGGTAAAGCAAGCCCCTTGTGGTATCATCCTAGTTTAAATCTAAATATTTATCTTCTTTGATTAGGCATAAGTTTTTTTGACAAGCTTCCATTGTATATGATCATTATAATAATCTAAGGTTAGGTGTAAGTCCCCAAATACTAGGAACCTTTTCTTATAATCATTCTCTTATGGTGGAGCTAGCCCCTTATAGCTCCAGCCCAGTTTAAATATAAATCTAGATCCCGTATGGCTAGGTGTAAGTGCCTAATATAGGCTTATTTATATATGATTATTTTAATCATATAAGATTAGGAGAATTTCACTACACACTAGCTTCCTTTTCTTAGGAATTTAGTAATGATGGAACAAGCCCCTTGAGGTACCATCCTAATTTAAATCAAAATTTAAGTCCTTACATACTTGCTTCCTTTCTATATGGCCAATTACTACTGATGGAGCTGTAGAACCAATCTTATCTTATTGTCCTCTAACATTAAGTGTAAGTCCCCACACACAGGCTTCCTTTCTTTAAGATCATCTGTTAGTGGTGGAGCAAGTTCCAAACAGAGCCTTTTTAACTAAATTTTAGATCCAAATCTTCTAAGTTTTGCTGTAAATATTTTAATAAATTTTCTCTTCATTAAAATATACCTCTGCTTTATTGAGATAGGTTTGATTTTCCATGTATTGCATTCCTGTTCTTATATTAGAAAGAATATTTTTATGCCTCTTTAAAATTCAAACCTATTAGTGGTTCAGTGAAGCCCTTATGGCACCATCATAGTTCAAATTAAATCCAAATCAACTAGTGGTGGAGCAAGAACCCAATGGTACCATACTAGTTTAAAATTCAAATTTCTTTATTATAATCTTTTCCCATATAATTTTCATCATTGAAATCTATTTAGATTTTGTTGATTGCTTCGGTCAATGCTAGCAGGTGTGATGTATTTTACAAATTTGTGACACATATTGGGAGTCCATTTATTAACCTTATTTTTGAATGAGGAGAATTTTTGAATCATTAAGAATTTGTTGAATTTAATCAATCAATCTAAATCTAGTTCATAATTCAAACCTCAAAATCTAAACTCAAAACCAAATCATAAAGCCTTAAGATTTTTTCTATTTTCTAGAGAAATTTTAATTGGTCAAAATCCCTAGTTGAAGCCTTTGAATTTATACGTGAGAATTTTCTTATTGACTACATATGTCCCTAGGTCCCACCTAAACATATTTGAGGCATCCATGTCCTTCAAAATTATAAAATTCAAAGTATATTCTAAGCTAATAAAACCTTAAATTATTTACAGTACATTCCACTAGACTTAGCATCTTGTGGAAATTAACTTTGAAAGCTTCTCTAAAATCATGATACAAGAACATTGTCATTAGCAAGATGTATTAAACTAACACTGAACTATTGGTAGACTTTGGTTTACTATTGTTCACCATAATGCCACTTTAACCATAAACCCAAAACCTCTTAAATTTTAATTTTCCTTAAACATATACATGGCTCAATAAAACCAAACCTTGAAATGAATTCCAATATATCAAAAATATGATTTGGAGTGTAATAACCCAAACCTATGAAATGGTCAAGCCTGGTTTACCAAGTCAACCTAGGGGACCAAAATCCCATAAGACTTCAAACTTGCATTTCATATATGAAGGCTTTTCCATTGCAAAAAACATTTTCCAACATGTCCAAAACATCATTTTATATGATTTGGAACCAACCCAAACTCATGGTTAACCCTGGTTGACTAAGTCAACCTAGGTTTACCAAATGAGCCATAAGGCCCTAAAATGTATAATTCAAGCATGGAGAATGTTGTAACTCGAGCTTATAAGTTTATGTTTTTGATGATGACAAATATTATGGCTCACTTTCTGTTGTCTACTTATATTTTCAATATATGTTTGTTTGTGTACATACTAACATTTCAGGAATACCATGCAACATCAAACAAATAATTAGAGCTCATAATTGGGTTGAATAATGTTATGTTGTAAAAGGGTTTGTAATATTCATTGATGTAATTTTTTATTTCTTGAGTCAAGTCTTATAAGGGTGTATGCTTGCTTGGCGTACATTCACACACAAACTCAAGGGAGTGAGATCTAGCAAAATCCAGAAGATCAAGTTTTGAACTAATCATACTGGACGATTTTTTATCATCCCGGACGATCCTTTATGATCTTGGAAAAGAGCCACCAATGAAAATTTAGACAAGGATTTAAGTTTAAATTTTTGTTCAAATCATCCAAGACGATTAATACAAATCAATCCTAAATTGATCCTATGATTAGGGGACTAATTATGGTTAAAGTTTTCAATCTGATCATCCTGGATGATCTGTATATTGTACAGGATGATGTTTGCCGACATACTTAATTTTCCTAAATCCTCCAAAATGAAATACCATAATTTTTCATCTGATCATCTTGGATGATCCACAACATCATTTTGGATGGTTTGAACATTTTTTGTACTAATCATCCTTGACTATCTTAATATCGTCCAAGACTATCAGGTCAAATTTTGTACAACGTACTGGATGATCCAGCGATCATCCAGGATGATTCTGGGAGCTGAAATTAAGTTTTTAGGGTTTTTTGAAGCCCTCTTTTTAAGCACATCATACGGGACGATCCTGCAATCATCCTGGATGATGTTTAGTGCCAAAATTGAGTTTTTACGGTTTTTGGAAGTTCTCTTTGTATGCATATCGTATGGGATGATCTAGCGATCATGCTGGACGATAATAACGATTTTGCAAATCTATTTAAAGACCTTTTGCTTTCTTATGAAGAGTGTCTTTGGCAGCCATTGTAGATTCATTATTTTGGAGTTAACTTGAAGAGAGAGCTTGAAAGGGAGAGAGGAAAGGGTGGAGTTTTAGAAAGGGAGAAGATCCTTGGAGGGGGTTTCAAGGGAGTGTGGAGGGGGATTCCACATGGTTGCTCTAGTGAGCTTGCACCTTAGTACCATCAGATTCAATGCTTATCTTGAGGGAAGTTCTGGAAGGAAGAAGATCCTTTTGGGGTCAAAGGACCAGGCTACTCCGTCGCACCAGGGAAGCTGGAAGTGATTTTATAAGTGCTTCTCTGCCCAACTATGGGGGCTAAAGGAGAGGCACTGAGTTTAGTGCAATACTAGGAAGGTGCCTCCGAGGAGTGAATGTAGGTCAAGGTTTGACCGAACCACTATAAATCTAGCGTGTTCTTTTTTTTTTATTATTTCAGCTTTTAATTTTTGCACTCTTTTGTGGTGAATTGTGGTTTGAGTTTTATGTTTTGATTGAAAGTTGTTTTAAAAATATCATTTCACCTATCTCTTTATTAGCCTTGGGCTAGTTCATAAGGGCCTAATATCCCTAACAATCTTTTAAATGGTATCAGCTCAGGATTCATAAAATAAGTTTTTAAAAGCTTTTGAATTTTTGATCCATGGCTAATTTTTTTAATCATAATATTGCGAAAGGTTATTCAATCACCAGACCGTCTTTATTTGAAAATATTATTTTTGATTTTTGGAAAAATTGCATGTCAACTTATTTGCAATCAATTGATTTCTAAATTTGGAAAATGATTTTAACTGGTTATTCTATACCATCTCATATTTTAGATAGAATTAAAACTGATATTCTATTTAATCAATGGAGTAGAGAGAGAAAATTAATGCTCAATTGAATACAAAATCTTTAAACTATTTTTTCTATGCTTTAAATTCTGAAGATTATATGTTAGTTTCCATGTGCACTACTGGTAAGGGAATTTGGGATAAATTCACACCATATACGAAGGCACTAGTGAAATCAAGCAATCCAAGTTGAATATTTTAATGCATAATTATGAACTTTTTTGCATGGAACCTTATGAGATGATCTTGTGCATGTATACTAGATTTATTTAAATTATTACATCATTACATGCTTTAGGAAAAGGTGTTTTAAAACTTTGAAAAAGTCAATAAAATTCTAAGTTGTCTACTTGATAAGTTTGATGCCAAAGTTTGTTGCTATTTATGAATAAAAAAATTTGAATGAATATTCTATTGATAATTTTATTGGCTCACTCATTGCCTACAAGTAAAGTTTGGGTCAAAGACTTTTAGATGCAGGTGAAATGATAGTTCTAAATGCCGAAAATATGGAGAAAAGAGGCGTAGTTAGTGATCAAAGCGATGACGTATCAAACAAATTAGAAAGCCTACTAAAGCATAACCATAAGCATCAACAAAAGTGGAATAAAGATAATAATGGTAAGTATGTTAAGATTTCTTCTGATGTTATTTACTTTGGATGCAGGAAACCTGGACATATGAAAAATTAGTACCCTAATTTGAGAACTCTTCTTGGAAAAGAAAAGCGTAAAGCTAAGCAATTTATATAAAGGGCAAGTAATTAAAAGAAAAAAATCTCTTAGGCAAACCTAACTTCTGAATCATCAAATTAGGAGAAAGATGTTTTTTAAACCCTTGGTTGTGTGTTAATTTTCTTATGTGTATTTTTTTTTGTTTTTGGTTTTATGTGTTTTCTTTGAGTTTTTTTTTTCTTTTTTTTTCCTTCATTACTTTAAAATTTTAAATTTATCTTTACTTTCCTTTATGTGAAGTTATCTCTGATCAACACACACATTCACTTTTCTAAAAAAGAAAAACCTACCTCCTATTTTTTTGGAATTCTTTTGAAAGTTATGGTTGACTTCACTAAAAGAAGACAAAGGAAACTCATTTTCTCACCAATAGTACCGGCATTAGAGGTATTTTCAGGGACTACAAAGGTAGAGGTGTAGCTACGTTCAGGTTTCATACTACACATTGGGATATTGCTCAAATGTAATTATTAGTTATTTTATCTTTGAGAGATCATATCAAATATTGGATTCTTGAAGCCAAAGGTATTGTGATTGAAGGTGATAATTTTATTGTCATTAAGATCTTTAAAAATGCATTAAAAAATAATAAGTGGATTCATGAAGAATTTCTAAATCCTAAGGATTTAGACTTTCTTTCAAATTTTAAGCAAGTTATTTTTTCTTTTACTAATAGGAATTGTAATAAGTTAGCTCATTCTTGTGCTATTTATGCTCATTTCTCTACTCTTTTTTGGGATGATTTTTCTAGTGATAAAGTTCCTCCTTCAATTCTAGATTTGTTGAAGGATGAATCTTCTTGTAAGTAGTTTGATTGGTTAATAATATTTGTTGCTCTTTGCAATCTTTAAAAAAAAAAGATAAAGGAAACTCATGATTTTGTCTCTCTATCTCTCTTCATAAAGAGGTTATTTTATTTTTGATTCAAAATCTTCATCATATTATAAACTAAATCTTGAAACTAATCTTTTTTCATCTCCCTAAATTTTATTTATCGAATAGGAATATTTTGCATGTTATTGAATCTACCTCATAATTTCTTGATCAAGTAATTCATTTTGTCAATAGGATGGTTTATTTTTATTTTTAATATTTAACAAAAGGTAGCATATTCAAAAAAAAGAAAAAGTGGCCAACGATGCCATAAACAAAAGATGCGTAATGATGCCAAATTGAAAAAAAAAAGAGATACACAAAGTATTTCAAAAATCAAAAGAAGCCCAGTGTGCCATCCAATTGTCAAGAGGCATAAAATGAGCCCACAAAATATAATTCTTACTATTCTTGTACTTCCTAAAGGTTAAAGAAAACCCTTGATACTTTCGATATTTGAGTTTGAGAATCATGATTCCTGATTCAACAATTCATGCATTAATCCTCTAATAGATATTTTTTATGGAAGGAGTTTTTGAAAAATTAGTGTTTCTTTCTCTAATTTGTTCCTTGATTTAGATATTGGATTAAAAAGTTTTTAAACCTTTAAAAGAACTTGAGTTTGGATTAACAAATTCTGAATTTCTAACCTTTCTAGGCTATGCATTTTCAATACAATCCTTCTATGTTTTTGAATAAAATTAAGAGGTAACTTTCTCATTTTAAGAATATTTGATTTTTTCTTTTCACTAGATCAGGGATCATTTTGGTTTTTATTTGTTTTATTATTCTAATTATTTTGTGCCCCTCCCCTTTTTGATAATGTCAAAGGGGGAGAACATACTATTGTATTTGTATCTATTTTCTATTTTAAAAAAAAAATATAAAAATAAAAACAACAAAAATTTTATCTTCCCCTATTTTTAAATTTTTATTATAGTCAGGGAGAGATAAGGACAAAATGTTTTCAATTTTGCAAATTTAACCAGTAATATTTGCCATCATAAATAAGGGAGAGATTGTTGCA
Organism: Dendrobium catenatum; assembly: GCF_001605985.2. Taxonomy (NCBI): domain Eukaryota; kingdom Viridiplantae; phylum Streptophyta; class Magnoliopsida; order Asparagales; family Orchidaceae; genus Dendrobium; species Dendrobium catenatum. Next base: position 243,165 of record NW_021318841.1, on the reverse strand, counting down.
ACTCGAGCTAATGAGTTTATGTTTTTGATGATAACAAATAATATGGCTCACCTTTTGTTGTGTACTTGTATTTGTAATATATGTTTGTTTGTGTGTACTAACATTTCAGGAATACCATAAAACATCAAACAAAGAATAAAAGCTCAAGATTGGGTTGACTAATGTTATGTTGTAAAAGGGTTTGTAATATTCATTGATGTAATTTTTTATTTCTTGAGTCAAGTCTTGTAAGGCTTTATGCTTGCTTGGTGACCATTCACACACATACTCAAGGGAGTGAGATCTAATAAAATCCAAAAAATTAGACAAGGATTTAAGTTTAAATTTTTGTTCAAATCATCCCGGACGATCAATACAAATCATGCCTAAATTGATTCTATGATTAGGGGACTAATTATGGTTAAATTTTTCAATCAGATCGTTGTCGACGATCTGTATATCGTACCGAACGATGTTTGCTGACATACTTGATTTTCCTAAATCTTCTAAGCCAAAATACCATAATTTTTCTTCTAATCATCCATGGATGATCCACAACATCATCCTGGACGATTTGTATATTTTTTGTACTAATCATCCTGGACTATCCTAATATCATCTAGGACTATCAGGTCAAATTTTGTACATCGTACTGGACGATCCTGCGATCATCCAGGATAATTCTTGGTGCCAAAATTGAATTCTTAAGGTTTTTTGAATCCCTCTTTTTAAGGACATCATACGGGATGATCCTGCGATCATCCTGGATGATGTTTGGTGCTGAAATTGAGTTTTTAAGATTTTTGGAAGATCTTTTTTATGCATATTGTATGGGATGATCTGGTGATCATCCTGGACGGTAATGTCGGTTTTGCAAATCTATTTAAAGACCTCTTGCTTTCTCATGAAGAGTGTCTTTGTTTTTTTTTTTTTTTTTGAAGAAGTGCAACGTTTGCATTAATAGAACCAAGAAAAGAACTACATACAAGTATTCAAAGTATCACATTCCTTCTTGATCAAAATCATCAATATGGAAGGGATACTATCAAAAGAAAAAATATCAAAGGAAAAACTATTTTCCAATGCCAAAGTAGCACAACAATTAGCTACTTTATTACAAGATCTATGAGCATGATGGAAAACTACTTTATTAAAATCATTAAGGAACAATACCTCATTTGTATCTCTATTATTAAGAGGCCAATTATTCTTCTTCAAAGAATCTTGACTGAAATGGATAATGTTGACATTATCACTCTCAATGATCACCCCCTTGCATTCCATCATCCAGCTTTTAAGAAAATTCTTCACCGTAAGGATTGCTTCCATTTCAAGTTGTGCCACATCCCAATGAATCTTCTTCTTGCCAAATGCACAAATCAGACGTCCTTTATGATCTCGAAAGACCCCACCAATACCTCCAAGATTAGAAGTAAGTAAAGAAGCATCTAGGTTGATCTTAATCCATTCTTTCGGTGGAGGGCACCAAGTGTTTGAAGACTCCCTAAGGAGGTTAGTACCCCAGCTAGAAAGATAAGGAGTAGACTTGGAAATAGCTAAAAACAAAGCATTGGAAGCAACCAAGGACGCAGGCAATGCCTCCTTACCATGATTCACATAGTTTCTGTTCTTCCAAGATAGATAAATGACCGAGCAATACAATTTTGCAATTCCAGAATTGGACGTTGAAAGGCTTTTAAGTTCATGAAGACATTCCTCCAAAGAGTTAAAAACAGGAATCATAATACCCAATTCTCGTATCTTCTTGATGATCTCCACCATATACTTACAATGAACCATAATATGTTCATAAGACTCCACCGCTTGGCATCCTCTCTCACAACTATCCAGCAATGAGATTCTATGGTTCTTAAGAAATAGGTTAGTTGGAATTGCAGCCTTGCCTAGCCTCCACCAAAAAATTTCAGTCTTCTTACTAAGTTTGAGCTTCCGCAGCCATTTGAAGTATTCTACATCAGCAAGATTATATCTGTCATTCAGCATTTGTTCATAAACTAGTGCAGAAACTATTTTCCCTGAACACCAGTTCAGCAATTATATATTGTCCTCCTCCACAACCTTGGTTTGGACTTGAACAATCAATAGAATTAGCTCTGAATGAAAGGCCCTACGAAGTAGTTCAGAATTCCAATCACCATTAGAAGTCAAAAGCTGCTGAACAAACATTCCTTCTAGCACATTACAGTACACATAAGTTGGCCATCGATTGATGCTTTTATCCAGCAACCAAGCATCATTTAAAACACTGATTTTATTTCCCTTTCCCACCTTCCATCTAATAGCCTTCTTCAAATTTCTACCCCCATCCAGCAATATCTTCCAAGCAGTAGATTTGATTAACTTATGATCATCCTTCATAATCTCATCTCCATATTTTGCTTTCAGAGTTCGGTGTAATAAAGAGTCCTATTTTTGAATGAAACTCCAAGCCAATCTAGATCTCAAAGAACCAATTCTCAATAAAGGAGATTGCAAACCCAACCCACCCATACTTCTCGGCTTGCAAATTTCACTCCAAGCAACATAATGCATACCTTTAGCCCCATCACTCTTATGCCATAAAAAACTTCTACAAAGTTTTTCTATCTCTTTTTGGAACCAAAGAGTGAGTGATTAAGAAATTTGGCATAGAAAGTAAAGAAGTTTCAATGAGAGTAAGCTTACCTCCCATTGATAATGACTTCTTACCCCAAGAATTGAGTTTGTCCATGACCATACTCAAGAGTTCTTGAAAATCCGCCACTTTGCTTCTTCTAAGTGAGATCTTGACCCCTAAATACTTCATCTCCTTGACCTCCTTAAAACCAATGATTCTGGTAATCTTCTTATTTAAAAGGTAGCTCACCATCTTGCTAAATAAAATTTGTGATTTGTTGATATTGACTCGTTGTCCTGTCCACTTGCAAAACTCCTCCACAATATTCTTCAATTCTTTGGCTAAAGTAATAGAAACATGAGACAAAATCAGTACATCATCTGCATAAAGAAGATGCGTGATTCTTAGACCTCTAGGAGATATACGAATACCAAGATCCTTCCCCCTTTGCTCCAAAGAATTGGATAAGAGTTGAGAGCACAGAATGAACAAATACGGAGAAAGAAGGCATCCTTGACGGAAGCCACTTTTAGCACAAATCCAATTGGAGTTTCTTCCATTGATAATGATAGAAAACCTCACATCTACAACACATTCCATAAGGAGGTTAGAAAATAGAGTAGGAAAACCATACCACTTAAGCACCTGATGAAGTATTGACCAGCCCATACTATCATAAGCCTATTCCATATACAATTTAAGAGCCATCAATCCCTTTATATTCTTGGATAACTTGAACTTATGGAAAATTTCCTGAGCCAAAAGACAATGCTAAAAAATGGATCTACCGGGAATAATAGCTGCTTGTTCTTCATACACCATCTTGTCAATTACCTTCTTTAATCTGTTTACTAACATGCTAGCCACAATTTTATAGTTGGTCTGACAAAGGCTAATAGGCCTATAATTTGATGGAAGCAAAGGATATTTTACTTTAGAGATCAAAGTAATTAAAGTATCCTTCCATTCTCTATTTAAGAAACCAGTTTTGAAAAAACAATTGACTGCATTCCACAAGACCTCCCAAACTATACTCCAATAGCTTTTATAAAAAGATGAAGTAACTCCATCAATACCTGGTGCCTTGTTATTGCCTTGCTGAAAGACCGAGATTTGCAATTCTTGGAATGAGAAATCCTCATTAAGCATGGCCAAATCCGCATTATTTACTTTCTGGATTTCTTCAACAGATGGCCAACCCGTCAGTTCACAATTCCTATGCTGCCATTTCTTCTCAAAAAAATTTGTAAACACCTTCTCTATTTGATTCTCCTCCACTTGTATCATATTGAACTCATCTTTAACTTGGTTAATTCGATTGCCATTATGTCTTGTTGATGCAAAATTTTGAAAAAAACTTGAATTAATATCACCTTCCTCATGCCATTTCACTTTAGCTCTTTGATTCCACCAAGTAGACAACCGCCTCAATGTTACATTCAGTTCGTGCACTTTGTTCCTTAGCAAAACAAGATCATCAGCATTCCAGTTAACATCACAAGCTTCTCTATTTTGAAGATCAAGAATTTCCTTCTTCAAGGTTTCCTTCAATACATTCAAGTTCTTGCATTTATTTCTATTCCAGAAAAATAATGCCTTCATCGTACGTTTGAGCTTCCTTTGGAGTATACTATATTCATCACCATAATCAGTCTTCATCCAAGAGTTATAAACACTCCCATAAACCGTGGCAATTCTCTAAATTCCCAAGTTAGGAACCGAGAGACTACCAACAATTACTTGTGAAGATGTCTCCCTTATATCAAAAGACACTATATTCCTATTCCATAGAACCATAATGCCTCCTGAAGTACCCTCAGCAGGGTAATGATAGTACTCCCAATCCTTCCCAATCAAGTAATCAATATATTTTCTGTCAATGCTAGCCAACTTCGTCTCCAAAAGCCCAATAAAATAGTTACTATGATCTCTAACAATTTCCTTCAAATATAAGGAGGCTTCTTTTTTCCTTGCCCCCCCTACAATTCCAGAAAAGAATTGAGGACATTAAAAAGGTGTAATTGATCTCTCCCCACTCTTGGGGTTCAACCTATCATACCTCTTTTTCTTCTTATGTTCCACATCCACAGGACCAAGTGATTTTAACTCCTTAGCCAACTTCACCTTGACAGCAGCACTGGAGACACCCAACCCACTGTGATTGATTTCAGCATAAATACATTCCCGGTCTTTTTCTGTAGTTTTTATGTCTTTAACCTACTCTACCAAACATATTTCTTCAGGATCCTCACTCAGTACAGCGAACCTGTTGGTAATAGCTGTCTCCGAATTCAACTTTCCAAAAGATTTTCCATGTCAATCCCTACTATCTGGAGCCAGGACATCATTTACCTCAACAATATCCTTCTTATTTACCATTATTTTTCTATCAAACTTTGCATTATTCTTCTGATTGTTGTCTTCCCTGATAGAATTGTCGAGTCTATCATCATTCAGCACCTTCCTAACAATGTTTAATCTGTTGTATTTCCTGTCTTTGAAGTGAACATGGAACCAGGGTCCATATTCAGAACTAATCACTGATTATTTATTTTCCTACAAATTCTTCTCACCAGTTTCGTTACCAACCTCCTTCTCCTTCAACGACTGATTTGTATTCCAATAGATACATTTTCTGGGCATATCTCTCTGTTGTGGCCAACTCTACCACATTGATAACAGATCAAATCGATTTTCTCGCATTCAACGCGTTGAAAGAACCTTCCAGCAGAGCCATCCACCCACACACCATTCAACAGCTTTTTCTCCAGATCAATCCTTAGACATACTCGAGCAAATTCCCGTTTGCTCCAACGGAATGTATTGCCATCAATGTACATTGGTGTTCCCAAGCAAGATGCAATCCTTGCAATATTGTCCTCATCCCAGCAATACAACGGTAGACATGGAAATCTAACCCATACTGGTGCCGAGATTCCTTTAAACGTGTTCGGATCAAATGCAGCCGACCACCTATCCATTCCAACAATGAATCCGTTTACGTACCAGGGTCCTCCATTCAAAACTTCATCAACCACTTCACTCGACTGAAATGAGCGCAAGATCCAGTCCATACCAATCGATGTTAAGTGGAAACCTCCAAACCTGCTCCATTGCTTTCTCAATTCAGTGCTACAAACTGAAAAAGGCACATTATTACCCAGCACTTTGATCACCACAAAATTCTTCAAAATCTTCGAATTCCTTTCTTCCATATCAGCATTTAACTTCACAGCAATTCCATCTTCTGAAAATTCGACACTGTTCTTATTAAACGATAGTTTGATTGGCTTTGGCTTAGACCAGGCTTTAACTATCACATTATCTTACTCTTTTGCAATTCCATCTCTACTGGTCCTTCCTCCACCAATATATCCTCCTTAAAAACTTCCGCCGATGACAGATCATCACCAATCTTACACCCCTTAAGCGTATCAAGAACCCCAGAAAAATTGTTCACATGGAGAATCAAGTCGTCCGATGCCGATGATTCATTTATTGCAACTTCTGGATTCATATTTCCACCAAGAATATCTTTCTCAACCAAATTCTCAATCAGCACACTCTTACCCTTACCTTCAACAGGGGCTATCTGACGATGGTTTACCACACCTTCTTTAATCACAATTCCATTTGAACCTCTACCACTTGGGCGTACAGGTCCCATAGGTAGCGGGGCGTTCATGAGGACGAACGCCGGCGATCAACCACTGTCGCCACCTCCGATCGCGGAAAACCCATGAAAGGCCAAATTCAAAAAAACAAGAAGACAGCTTTCTCTCTCTAGAAATAGGGAGTTTTTCTCTTTAGAAAGTGTGGACTAACAATTGGTTGAATCCATTGTAGCTTCATTCTTTTGGAGGGAATTTCAAGAGAGAGCTTGAAAGGGAGAGAGGAAAGGGTGGAGTTTGAGAGAGGGAGAAGATCCATGGAGGGGGTTTCAAGGGAGTGTGGAGGCGGATTCCACATGATTGCTCTGACGAGGTTGCACCTTAGTACCATTTAATTTAAGGCTCATCTTGAGGAAAGTTCTTGAAGGAAGAAGATCTCTTTGGTGTCAAAGGACCTGGCTACTCCGCCGCACCAAGGAAGGTGAAAGTAATTTTGTAAGGGCTTCTCCACCTAGCTGTGGGGGCTAAAGGAGAGACACTTAGTTTTGTGCAATACTCAGAGGATGCCTTCGAGGAGTGGACATAGGTCAAGGCTTGACCGAACCACTATAAATCTGGTTTGTTCTTTCCTTTATTATTTTAGCATTTAATTTTCACACTCTTTGTGGTGAATTGTGGTTTGAGTTTTGTGTTTTGATTGAATGCTTTTTTTTTAAATATCAATTCACCTCACCCTTAATTAGCCTTGGGCTAGTTCATGAGGGCCTAACATTCCAAATGATCTTTCAAAGATATCACCAAATCTTGAGAACACCTCAAGTAAATGTAAAAATATATATTAAACTGGTTCTACCAAACCCCAACCCTTTGTCTATCCTAGATGACCATTTCAACCCTGGTTCACCAAAACCATACATAAATTTTACAAAGCTAAACATAATGCTCTAGAACTAGCAAATAAAATTAAGCCAAGGGGATTATCCAATGACTCGCAAAGGGGAACCAAAAAATATTTCATCACCTATGCCCACTTAGTTTAACAATGACTTGAACCAAGTGATCCCTATGATGGTTTTTTGAACCCAAACCAGAAGCTTGTAAAATTAAATTGCATAAATGCTTGCATCAGGTGTTCCTTGACCCCTTACAGCTAACATAGAAAGCCTAGCCATATGTTAACCTAGGTTAATCTAATTTTTTTGTGACAATGGCCTATGTGGGTCCTTATATTACTAGTAATGCTATAAAAGCTGAAATCGAGAGTCTCGTTTTAAGTATACAGTTATTTATTTCCCTAGGCATTACTAATATCTGGATTAAACTTGATGCTTTGCTGTTGATCCATTATCTCAAAGGTAATACCTTTTCTAATTCCACTAATTTATATATGTTAAGAAATATTAAGTATTAGCTTTCCTTCATTACTTATTCTATTTCTCATGTTTTATGCGAGGGTAATGCTATTACTGATTCCTTGGTTAAAATTTGTTATAACTTGTCTGGCTTCACTTAAAACTATGAGTATTGTCTTCCAAAAGAGATCAAAAGCTTTGTTAGATTATATCATTTTTGCCTCCCTTATATTCGCTTTAAGTAATGGTTTTTTGTTTGGGTCTTATTGCTCTTTGTTTTGTTTATCCTTTTCTCCTGCTCTTTTATTTTTTCTATTTTTTATGATGGACAATAGGTTTCCCTTTCAGTTTTTGGTTTGTTGTAGTTCATTGGCTCCTGCTCTTGTTACCTAGGACTTTGGTGGTTTTCTTTAGGCTAGCATCTTCCTCCCATTTGCTTTTGATGCAAAGCTTAGCTCTTAGTGGGTTGACCTATTTTTTCTTCACTTCTATTACTATGTCGTTATCTTTTATTTATTTTATTATCCTTTTTCTTATTTACTTGTGGTGCTTAACTGTTATGGTTTATTGTGACTTAGTAATTATTTGAAATATTATTGTTCTAATTTAACCCCTTATAGCTGCTCTCTTTTCCTTTGGTGGAGTTTGTTTGGTTGTTTGGCTTTGGTTCTTTCTCACCTTCATCCGGTGAGAGTTTTTATTTGTGCTAGCACTGTAGGGTGTGGTTCTTACCTTTTTATCTAGATTTTGGATCTATTTTTTAGTTGGGATAGCTGGAGTGTGGCATTCTGTTGTGGTGGATATTCAAGTTACATGTATTCTACTTTATATTATTTCCCTGTCTATTCGTATGTTGAATTCCTGACCTACTTTGATTTGGCTAGTCCAGGGATTAGATTTGAATGGCATTTCAGGGTATATCATGATGGTGTAGGTACTTCACTCCTGAGCTATATTCTAATTGATGATTTTAGTTCTGTGGCTATCCAGTACTCTTTGGCTAATACATAAATTTTTGGTTTTATAATTGATTGAGCCATATCAGTTGGGGCGTAATGTTGGGGCTTTTTTGTTTTGGACTGGCAAGCATTTGGGTCATTGCTATGGTTTTTATATCCAGATCTCCTGTTATACATTTAAGAATGTTCCGTTTGATAATTCTATTATTTTGGGTAACTATATTTACAATAGTTTTGGTTCTTTATATGACGATCTCTATGATTTACAACTTATGTTTAATGGTTGGTGGCATCATACTTTTCTTCGTTATGGTTGGATGTTTAACTGCAGCTGTGTTTTCTTGCCCGTTACTTATCAATCCATTTGGTTGCATCTACTGTTTAGTTACATAAATGGGGAGTGCAAGGACAATTTCAATAACATTATAACCTTTAATTACACAAATTTGCAGGACTACTTCTCTTTATGGAGTTATATATATTTTGCTACATCTGTGTCTTTCATATCACCAACATCTTCAGTACAAATTTCCACGTCCTTAGACATAATTTATGGATTCTCTTTCACATAAATAGCTTGGCTTTCTTCATTAACAAACTGATTTCCACCAGTAGCTAATTCCTTCCTAGAGGTCTTCTGAATCTCCAACTTTGTTCCAGCAATTGAATTTACCGCAACATTTAAATTCTTAGCACATCAGATTTTGTTACAACTTCTTCCTTTAGCTTTGCATCATCTTTGTTAATTTGTTGAACCATCAAACTGGGTTTAGTAGTTCTAATTATTTTTTTCCCATATCTAACATGGATCCAGGGTTCATTCTTATCTTCAACAACAACCACAGTAACTTCCTTTTCTCTATCCTCAGTTACAGAATTGCCTATCATAACTTATTTTTCACTAATAACAGGAACTTTGCTGGGATTTAAACCACCTTTTAAACAATTTGTTTCCAAGTGATCAATCTTTCCACAACTGAAGCAAAAGGTTGGTAAGCTCTCATATTCAATGTTTTGATAGAATTTGCCCAAATTGCCTTCAACCCATACTCCCAATGGTAACTTGTCATCGAGTTTGACATGGACACAAACTCTAGCTAATTCCATTCTTCCCCATTGGAACATATTACCATCAATCAGATATGGTTTACCTACCATGAAAGAAATCCTGTAAACATTAATCTCATCCCAACATTGTAATGTGAGATTAGGTAAACGAATCCACATAGACGTAGTGAGACATTTGAATGAAGAAGGTGAAAAAGCTAGTGACCAACTATCCATACCAACAATGTTTCCATTCACATATCAGGGATCCATAGTTAAAACCTGCTCCAAAACATCAGGCTCTTCAAAAGCACAAAGGACCCATCCCATTCCAAGTTAACTCAAGTGAAATTTTCCAAAGATACCTTATTGCCTTCTCAACTCTATGCTTATGATGTGAAAAGGAATGTTATCACCAAAGATCTTGATAACAAGTGATTTTTGCAATTTGTTAGAATTTTCTAATTCTTTTCCAATGTGAGGTTTCACGACCGAGCCATTTTGAATAAAATCTGCTCCATATTCTAGTTCAGCTAATTTGATGTTAGACTTCTTACTCCAAGCATTATTCATAACTTTGTTTGCTTCCATCTTCAGAACTTCTAAATTGTTATTTTGTAAATTGTAGTTTCTAAGATCTCCTGATTCACATTCATGGACCGTATTCAAATCAGAATTTGATTGATTTAGGCATTTATTTTTTAGCACAGTAGGTTCATCCAATACTTCATTTCTAACCAATTCATTTTCCTCTTGTCCCTTAACAGGAACCTTCTCCTGATTTGTTTTAAAGTTCTCTAAATCTTTGAATTTTTCCATCACATTACCATAAGTTAATGAAACCACATCCTCACTGGAATAATACTTTGGAGCAAGTGTTGAAGGGAAGATACAGTCAGCTTGAATATCTGATACACGGCCAATAGTAGCATTACTCAGATTTATACCAGTGCTTTTCATCAGAATACCTTTACCTACAACTTCAGGATGCCTTTTAGGAATTAAAAGACTTCCTTTATTTATGACTAGAGGTCAATTGAATCTTATTTTTTAGTCTTGTTCAGAATCTCCAATTGCAGGAGGAGATAAACCTGTATCTAACCGAGAATAGTTCCTCGATGGAGCTGGTACTTGGCAAATGTTGAAGGAACCACCAGCTATAGGCAGCTAATGTCCCTCCGACAACATCAGACCGGAGCAAAAATCGTGTGAATAAGGAATTCAAAAACCTCCTTCCACTAGAAAATTTGGAGCTTCTCTCACCACCCAATTTGATGTTACCATCTTTTTGTAAGTTGTTTGGCATAAACAAGTTGGCCTGAACTTAGAGCATTTCGAAGCATTTGAAGCTTTAGGAATGAGTACCACTATTGTATCTTTCTAATAAGCCAGCATTTCTCCCGTTGTGAAGAAGTCATTAATTGCATTCCATGCGTCTTCCCTTACAATGCTCCAATATGATTTAGAGAAATAAGCATTAGCTCCATCTATGCCCTGCGATTTATTGTTTCTCATTTTCATGACAGTTATGTATAAATCTTCCTTTATGTAATCTGAATTTAGCATTTATTTCAGTTCTTCATTTAAACAATCTTCCCTCTTGAATTGAGGACAATTAGTGAAGTCACATTTTCGATTTCCCCATTTATTTGCGAAGTATTCCTCAAAGATATCATGTATAATATCTTGATATGTTTCCATTATACATGGTATCTTGTGAAGTATTCCTCAAAGATTTCCCCATTTATATATTATTCTTAATTATACACTCCCTATAGGAACAAGCCCCAATAGTTAATTTCGTTTCCTAAGAGAATATTCTTGATTAAAGTGAGCACTAAAGAATTTTAAAGTAATATAGATCTAAGGGAATAATTGGGCTAACAATATTTAATGTATAATCTTAAGATTACAAATTTTCTAATTATCCTTAGAATTTATAATTTGGCTTTTGATATTTCAAAAGAATTGAATAGAAATGTGCAAAGGTTGACGAGGTATTTACAATCTAGACTTATACTTAGAGTGAGTTACTAGCTAATAATCATTATGTATAATCTATCTCCTTAGATCTAATGCATGAGAGGATAAGATCTATCCTATGAGATGAAAGGATAAATAAACTTTAGAATTTAAGACTCAAGATGAGTGATTTTAATTAAGTATAAATTAAAAGTTCATGAAGGTTGTTAAACCTTAATGAACTAGCTCGAGGCCCACTAAGAGGGGGGGGGGGGGATTGGGGGGGGGGGGGGGGGAATTGGAAATTTTAAAGATTTTCTTAACTTAAAAATAATAATGATAATATTTCTGAAATTGTTTTCAAAAATTAAAAATATCAAATTCTAAATGATTGTGGAAGTGAATGAGTATATCGAAAATTTTTATTTTACTATGATTATATTTTGATTTATGACATACAGCAACAATCATAGGATTTCTCAAGAAGTTATAACATAAATACAATAAATATAAAAGTTCAAAAAGAAAAAAAAAAACACACTAGAGAATTTTATAGTGGTTCGATCAACCATGACATACGTCTACTCCCTAATGTCCTCCGCTCTGAGAATTTACAATAAAATAATGTGACTCTCCTTTTACTCCTACAGTAAGGTGGAGAAGCCCTTATAAACTAACTTTCACTAAACATAATACGACAGAGTAACATATGCTATGTCATCCTCCTGATGATAATAGCAGACCTTGACTAATTTTTCTCCCTCATAAAAAAGGTAGAGAACCTCAGTACCATTTTCTCCCTCCTGGTGAAGGCAGAGTACCTCAACTGTTTTTTCTCTCTCCTGGAGAAGGCAGAGTACCTTGAGGACTTGACCTAGAAGCCACTTTCCCTAGAGAGCTTCCTATGATGCACCAAGTCTATAGATGGAGCAAGGGTGTAGCTAGCCTGGAGCGACTATGTGATTCCCTTATACTCCTTCTCCCTCATGATCAACCTCTCCTTCTCTTTCCTCTTTAACCATGGATTTGAAAAAATCTTCTCTCTTAGAGTACCTTCATTAGTCACATAATCCTCTCCATATTGCAAAGATAATCTTTAAAACGTGCTGAAGTATTGAGCTTGAAGAAACCATAAAAATCAAGTAAGTTGTTAATGTTCATATAAAAAAAATTGTATTCCTATAGTACGATCTATTCAAAACTAAACCCATCCAGTATGATGTGAGCAATCATTCAAATGAACTATTCAATTAATTTGAACACATCATATAATATGATATAGAGATCATCCAGTATGACCTATTTAATTTCCTCTATTCATACAGGATGATTCTTAGGATGACTAAAAATCATCTCTACTAATCATCCCATACTACACTCATTATATAATATGGTTAGTTGATTTCAAGTTAGTTATTCAGTATGATATGAATATTATACAATATGATTCATTCAAAAATCATGGTTTCGTTTTGTACGATATTTGAGACTACCAAATTTCATCTCTACTAATCATTTGGTAAGATCTATATCTCAGTTATTGGGGTTAAGTTTAGCAAGATTTCAAATGTTTATACAGTACGATTATAATTTTACAACACAATCAATTCAAAAATGAATTTTCAAAATCTTACTTAAATTAATCTTACAACTAGGGTTTTCATATCATAATAAATCATACAGTATGATTAATATCATTCAATATTGAAAGTTCGTTCGGGATGTTAAGCCCTATGAACTTAGTCCCAAGCTAACCAAGAGGGGGGGGTGAATTGGTATTTAAAAATTCTTAAGACAAAGAAAGAAAATCACAAACCAAATCACACCACAAGAAATTAATGAGGAATTAAAAAGTGCGGAAGCAAAAATAAGAACACAAGATTTATAGTGGTTTGGTCGACTCGACCTACGTCCACTCCTTGGAGACACCCTCCAAGTATTGCACTACAAAATGTGACTCTCCTTTAGCCCCCACGGCTAGGCGGAGAAGCCCTTAGAAGAACCCCCTTTTGCTTCCTCTTGAAGCTGGCAGATAACCACAACCAAAAGCAAACTCCTTACCTCTACCGACCATTCCACGGACGAGAAACTCCAAACGAAAGACAAGCAGAGCGATCCTTAAAGCAACCCTTGTGAATCCCCCTCACAAGCTCCCCCTCACAAGATCCTCTCTCTCTCCCTCTCTCCCTCTCTCCCTTTCTCTCCTCAAGGTCTTCTCAGGTCAAGGCAGCAGCCAAAGGTCTTCAAAAACGTTGAAGAAGAGCTATTTAAATAGAAGAGCTCAAGAGGAGCTCATTAATTGCAAGTAGCCGACTTTATCGTCCTGGCCGATATGGACATCGGCCTGGCCGATCAGTACAAACTCAGAAGATCGGCCAGAGAATCACCTTGAGAACAGTCCTGGACGATTGAATTTTGGCTTGATCGTCCCGGCCGATCTCACGATCGGTC
>NW_021318841.1:176529-225344 GCF_001605985.2 Dendrobium catenatum | reverse complement strand
GGCCTGGCCGATTAGTACAAATCAAGGAAGATCGGCTAGAGCACAGCCCTGGGAACAGTCCTGGCCGATTGAAATTTGGCTTGCTCGTCCAGGCCGATCTCACGATCGTCCTGGCCGATCTGATCGTATCAATTACCCTTAATTACTCCCTTGATTTCCTGATCAATTAAGGTATAATTTGGTAATTTCGTCCAGGCCGATATAAGGATCGGCCTGGCCGATAATTTAAAAATACAGTATACCTTAACTGTCTAAGGCGGCTATTTCTTTCTGTTTCGAGCTTATCGTCCTGGCCCATACACGTATCGTCCAGGCCTGTAGGTTAATGTCTGCTGCCTTAATTAAGAATCCTTAATTAGACTTTTTGTTTTAAGCTGATCGTCCCAGACTATATAAATATCGGCCGGGCCGATGTCGGCAAAAACAGAAATTCCAAGCCTCTCAAGGGTGTGTGTGAAGGGTTACTTAGCATCAGTCTTTTTGGCCATTACAAGTAGACTCAAAAGGTGAAAAATAAAATTACAGACTGACTCAACCCTAAACCTACGCAATCTTGAACTTGGCTTCTTCATGATCGTCCGGTCTTCAATTCCTGAAAAGTTAGAAGCAACAAGTAGTCCAAGAGAAGTAGTGTTTATCAATCATCAAAACATAAGCCATGAAAAAATAGATTTGCAACAAATATAATTATTCATTGAAACTAAATTTTCAATTAGTCATTAAGCCCACTATTTTTATGCTTATCATATAATATGATTGTAAGTAGTATAGTATGATTAGTACAAATATTTTAATATTTAAAATTTATATCACTCCCCCAGTATGTGTGTACACAGTCACCTAATTGCATATAATCTATTGTGGCTAGATACAAGAATTAGAAATAAAGAAAAAATAAATTACAAACTTTGTTTACTTGACATTCTTTCTAAACCGATTATTGAGCTGTTAGTAGGCTTGAACAGTGAATGTCTTACTTGCAATGCTAGTGCTAACAGGCCAAAGAAATATTTAAATATTAAGTGTGAAAATAAATACTTCAACTAATAAAATTTATCATCATCAAAATCACAAACTAGGGATCGAGGATTACAATTCTCCCTTTTTGATGATGTCAAATAATGTTGGTTAATAGGCAGGATAAAAATATTTTTCTCCTAAGCTCCCCCTCATGAGGGATAGATTTAAAATTCAGGGGTTAAAAATTTTTAATTTTATTATTATTATTATTAAGTTTTAAATGAAAAATAATAATAAATAAAATAGAAACCATAAGACAAAGTAACACATACACTTGTTTCTATTAAGCTGAAACATAACAAAAACAACCATTTTCTCTCCCTTTTGACATTATAGAAAAGAGGAGGAATAAAAAATAAAGTAAATATTTCAAGAAATAAAAACATTAAAAGCATAACAAAAAACACACTAATTGTAAGGTGGATCCTGATCAGGTGGTGGTGGTAGAAAGTACTAATAGATAGAGGTAAATTGCTTATCAATTGAGGCAAATCATTCTCCAAACCATCTCATATAATCCTCGTGCTATTGTTATTGTTATTGTTGTTTGATGTGATAATTGATCCTAGTTTCTAACCACTTGAGTTGCTGAATTATATCATCTTGAGGGCTTATAAGGTAGGCAGATGGAGGTGGTGGTATTAGTGGTGGTGTAGATCTACCGTAGGAGCCTCATCCCCTTCTTCATCAAATTTTAGCTAACATACTTGTGCCATTGATGGAAAAGGATATAGAGGGAATCATCCATATAGAAAATAGGAACATTATCGGATAGAGAAGGAAAGTTGGGTTGGTAATTTTTGTCTAGGATATATCCTAAGATGTGACATAAGGAAATATTTTATTTTCTTCAGGTATTTAGATGTCGAATATGAGTCATGTTATGGATAGAATCAAGAATCTTTTGAGCTTCATCAAATTATGCATTTGACATGATTAGGTAGGTTACTATAGATAGAAGTGGGGTTATGTTAACTCGATCTCCAGCTTTATGTGAAATTGAAGCTCTAAGGATGTTGGATGACCCAGACATTTTGATTTAGAATGTGAAATTATGGTTGATGTTGTTTTATGTAAACATTCCTAATAATGAAGTTAATAAGAGTTAAGTTGAATTCATTTGAGATAACATATTGAGGGAGAGGTCTTTCGGTAGGAAGATCGATATGTTATGCTAAATCAGCCTTGGTTCTTACATTTTGATGCCAAATAAAAAGAAGTCGGGGTAGAGGTTCCTAAATTTAGCCCAAGGTTGGCTAAGAATTCATAAAGAAGTTCACAGTTATAGGGATAAGCTAGTGTGAGGAGAAATTGAAGAGTAGTGGAGGCAAAGAGGTTCATCATCTTAACGTTATGGGCTAGTTAATTGAATATTTGAGAAGGGGTAATTTTTTCCTCACTATACTTGTGATAGGCATCTTCATCCCTTTTAGAGAGGAAACAATCACAAAAATGATGAGAGGAGGAGGAGCTCCCTTGAGTCATTCCACTGTGTTTACTTCCAGCAGCTATCAGAAAGGAAGGTTCAAAGGATATGAGTTTGAGGAAGTTATGAGTTGAGTGAATAAAATCATTTAAAGCCTTCCAGTTTATAAATTTAGGTCAGTTATATAGTATGATTAAGGTTCATACAATACGATTAGGGAAGTTAATTCATCTGGATGACTTATCAAAAAAGTGGTCAAATCGTACAATACGATTAGTTTTATACTTGACGATTTAAAGAAATTGCATTGGTCCCGAAGAGTCATTTGTATGAGTTTTGATAAAAAGTATCGTATAATATGAACATGTGTTTGTATAGTATGAAACATAATTATTATCATACATGTAAAATTTAATTCATCCTAATCTAGTTTGACACATGCATTGTATAGTACAAAGAGAGGTATCATATAGTTTGATTGGCAAAAATTATTTACCAAACAAATTGAATGCCTCAACAGTTAGTTACACATCAATCATATAGTATGAATAAAGGTTTGTACAGTATGATGTACATATCATGGTTCTATTTTAGATTGTTGATTAAACTAAGGGTTGTGATTTATGCATCTATACATATCATATAGTACGTACATGCTTCATATAATATAATATAAATAAATATTAAAAGTTTTTTATGAATAAGTGAAGTGTATGTGTGTGAGGATAAAAAAAAATCTTAAACCAATTTTTTTTTTTTTTTATACAAAAACTGTAAACAACAACACAAAAACATGTATATGAACAAACACATACATTTTAGCACATATAAATGAATGATTTGAAATGAAAAAAATTTTGATTTATCTTGAATTAAGAATGAATGTCTATAACACCCAGTTTTATCCTCAAGGTATTAAAGCTGTCATAGGCTAGGTTTTTTGTGATGATATATGCAAATTGATCTCTTGTACCTATATGATGCAATTCTATATCTCCCTTGGCTGTATGATGTCTTATGAAGTAATGCCTAATGTCTATATTCTTTGTGCAGGGGTGTTGAATATGATTCTTGGATATACAAAAAGCAATAGTGTTGTCACACATATTTAGAATGGTTGCTAAAGGTAGTCCAAAATCTAAGAGTAGTTTCTTCATCCATAAGACTTTATCAATACAACTCCATACTAGTATATATTCTACCTCAACTATGGAAAGGGTTACTACATTTTGTTTTCTACTAGACTAGGAAAGTAAGGATTATCCTATGAATTGGTAGGTTCTAAAAGTGCTTTTTATATCTACCCAACATCCCACAAAATTAAAATTTGAATACCCTATAATTTCAATAGAAGTTCTTTATATCGGATACCAGCTTCCTAGGTTTGGAGTGCCTAATAGATATTTAAGAATTCTCTTAACATAAGTCATGTGAGATTCTTTTGGATCAGTCTGAAATATAGCACAATGGAAAACACTAAACATAATATTTGGTATGCTAGCAATTATGTAAAGAAATGATCCAATTATTCCCCTATACTTTGTTTTATATACTAAGTTTCCATTTGGCTCCTTATCTAATTGAACAATAGAGCTCAAAGGAGTGTTCATTGCCATATCATTATCATTTCAAATTTTTTTAAGGTTTTCCTTTTATTTTTTTAATAAAGGATGCATATTGCAATATTATTTAAAAAGAAATAGTTACAAACTACTTAAGTAAGATAAATCTATCACAATCCTTCCAAATCAAGTCAACAAAGCTTGATGGAAGTTCTGTGTTCTAAAAAAGTTTTCTAATAAAAATTGCCTAATAAAGCAAGATGAGAGCAATAATCTGCCACCTTATTACAATCTCTAGGAAAAAAATTAAAAATAATACTGTTAAAAACATCATGAAAACCTTTGAGCTTTATTGTTCTTCTTTCAGATCATTTTATCATGTTTGGAGCTTATTCATGATATTTTCATTTTCTCATTCTATAATTATTCCTTTATATGCACTTATACATTCTTTAATGAAATTTCCAAAAATAACTATCGCTTTTATCTCCAAAAAAGCAATATCCCAATGAGTCAATTTTATGCCATAAACACACATCACCCCCTTTATTATCTCTTAGAACTCATGTAATTCCTGTCGCATTTGAAAGTAAGACTATCATGTCTACATTCAATTTAATCCAACCTTTAGGTGGGGGGAAACAAGAATTAGTCAACATTTGTTTGTTGGTATCCCATTTCTTCTCGATTGGAGTTGAATGTAAACAACAAGAATTAGATAATATTTCAGCCGCAATGTATGCTGTAGGAAGAACAATTTTTCCATGCTTTGAGAAATTCTAAAACTTCCAGTTATGGTAAACCATGGAAACATAAATTTTGGCTAGACCACATTTCATTCTTCCTATGTTCTTTAGTTCTTCTATGCATTGCGACATGTTTTGGAACATAGGAACGTTGATCCACCATTGTCTTAATCTTTGCAATACTTCAATTAATTTATAGCAGCTTATAGTAATATTCTCTATTTATTTTGAAATTTGGTAGCCTATAGGAAAATCTCTATTGCAAAGTAATCTCCTTTGGCATAACCACGCATTGCTCGGTAAAGCATCATTCAATAATCTCCACCAAAACAAAATTTTATTTTGATTTACTTGAAGTTTTTTCATCCATTTATGTTTCTCACCTTTCCTCCTTGTTCTTGACTGTTGGCTTCATAAGATAAAGAGGTTATTAATCTACTTGTGTTTGTGTTGATTAATTTAACCTTATCTTCCATTTCTTTAATTCCAATAGAAGTATGTAGAATCAACTGTCCCAATTCTTCAGAGAAGTATGTATTCAGTTTCTCCTTGCTCCAAGTTCCATCTTCTTTAATTAAGAAAGAAACTTTCTTATCATGAATCTCATTTATATTACATGTTGTCGGCCATCTATTCAGTCTTTTATTAAGTATCAATGTATCTCTTATGATGTTAATTTTATCTCCATTCTACACTTTCCATCTTATTATTGGTTTTAGATAATTTGCTCCTTCCTTTATTATTCGTCAAGATGGAGAAGAGTTTCTTTTAAGGATTTCCTTGATGTGTTTATATTAGCTAAGAAAGGTTCGAACATCCATTAACTTTACACTAAATCCATGAAAGTATCGTAACTCTCCCATTATACTCATCTCAAATTCTCTACTAATTATTTTTGAAAATTCATCACATTGGTTTTTATTTGAGGATCCAAATAAGATGTCATCAATATAAATTTTATCAATAAGTAAGTCTTCTCCTTCTTTCTTTAGAAAGAGTGTGGTATCTACACTACCCTAAACAAAGCCTCTATCTAAAAGGAATGTGCTTAGCCTTTCTTATCAAGCTCTAGGTGCTTTCTTAAACCCATATAAGGCCTTCTTTAGTTAAAATACATGATTTGGGAATTACGAATTTTCAAAACCTAGGGGTTTCTCTACAAGAACATCCTCTTGAATCACCCCATTTAGGAAGACACTCTTAATATCCTTTTGATAAGGTTTAAAATCCTTAAGGAAAATAAAGCCAAACAACACCCTTATTGCTTATTGTCTTGCTACAGAGGCAATGCTTTCTTAAAAATCTATTTCCTTGATCTGACTATACTCCTTATCTACTAATCTTGATTTATTCCTCACTACTATTTTAGAGTCATTCATATTATTTTAGAAACCACACTTTGTTCCAACAACATTCTGGTTCTTAAGTCTCTTGACTAGTTTTCATACATCATTTCAAATAAATTGGTTTAGTTCTTCTTACATTGCAAGGATCCTGAATTCATCAGCTAGGGATTAATCTATATTTGTGGGTTCAATCATAGAGATGAAAGATGAATGACTAACTTCCTTCATAAGTCCATTCCTAGTTCTAACAACTTCGAATGTGTCTCGTAAAATAATTTATTTAGAAGGACTAAAAGATTATTTCCAATCTCCAAGAAATTTTTCTTATGGTTCTACTCTATCCCCTATTGAAAAGGTTTCTACCCCTTGAATGATCTCCGCTTCTTCTTCTTTAGGATTAGATTCAGAGGTCCTACCTAATTCATCAAATACCACTTTGGTAGACTCTTCTACTACAAGGGTCCACATATTTAAGATTTTATAAGCCTTACCAACATATGAGTAACCTAAGAGGACACCTTCATCAAACCTGACATCAAATTTTCCTAAGGGTGATTTTTCTTAGATTAGTATGAAGAATCTATAACCAAATACATGAATGTGAGAAAGGTTGTGTCTCCTATCCTTAAGGCGTTCATAGGGTGTCTTATTAAACTTGGATCTAACATGCACCCTGTTTAAAATATAATAAGTAGTATTCAGTACTTCTACCCAAAAATACCTAAGATGTGAATACTCAACTAATATTGCTCTAGTAGCTTTAACCATGGTTTTAATTTTACTTTCATTTATTCAATTCTTCTAGGGGGTCCTAAGGGTAGATAAATTATGTTCTATTCCTATCTTTTAATAGAAGGATTCAAACTTATCATTTTCAAACACTCCATCATAATCATTATGAATAATTAAGAATTCATATCCTAATTTCCTTTAAATCTAAGTGGAGAAAATTCTAAATTTTTTGAATGACTCACTTTTATATGCTAAGAATCTAGCCCAAGTAAATCTAGAGTAGTCATCCACTATTACAAATGCATATGTCTTCCCTTATAGGCTAGCTATACTAGCAGGTCCAAATAGGTCGATATAAAAAATTTATAATGGCCTAGAGGTGTTAATATCTTTTATTGAATTAAATGAAGACTTTACTTGTTTTCCTAGTTGGTAGGCATCACATATGTGGTTCTTAGTGAATTCTAACTTAGGTATGCCTCTAATATAGTTTTTATGGGTGATGTTCCTAAGATTCTTCATGCTAGCATGACATACTATCCTATACCATAATAAAGATTCATTAATTATAATTTTTAAACATAAGAATTTTAAATATTAAATGCAATTAAAGTCTAATATACTAACATTGTTTTTTATCAAAGCCTTTATTACATAATTAACTAATACTCAACAAATTATTCTTTAAACCATCAACTAATAAAACATTCTCAATCATGAAGTTTAAATAGTTTTCAATTATACCTAAGCCCACCACTTTTTTAAGTGGTGTTATCTTCTAATGTCACCTTCCACTTGATGTGGCCTCCACTATGATGAACTACTTCTTATCACTAGTCATGTGCCTTGAGCATCCACTGTCTAGGTAAGTCATGCTCTAACTAGGCCTTTTGTCAGAGTACCCCTACATAGTCATTCAGAGGTTAGATTTGGGAACCCAAGTGAGTTTGGGTTCCACCTTATGCTTAATCAAATGAGATGAATGAAATTTAGGTATCCACACTAGATGTGTCATATGGTGGATTGTGCAAGCACGGGATGTGTGTCCTAACATACCATAAGAGTAACACCTAACTCCAGGAAATGGTTTTACTAAACTTTGTGGGTCTTGGTGCCTTCTCCTTGGTATAGGTGATGCATGCTTTGTTGAGGGGTTGTACCATTGAGCTAATGTGGGTTATGGTTTATTATTCTCAAGTGCAATGAATTTTTCTTTCAAAAATTAATTAGCATTTTCATAGCTTACACTTCCAATTTTAATGCATGCTCACTACTATCTAGTTGACATGCAAGTTTTTTAAATTTCTTAAATGCATTTTCTAGTTTAATATTTTATGTTTTCAAGTAATCTTATGTTTTAGATAGTTTGATATGCTTCTTTTTTAAGGCACATACTCATCAAGAAAGGTTATGTGATCACTATCTAGACTAGCATGCCCTTTTTGCAAAATAGATAATTCAGAATTAAGACTAGAATGCATCTTTCTCTTCTTCCTATAAGAATCAAGAATATTTTTAGAGATTATGAGTAATTCATCATAGGAAAGTAGACATACCTCATCCTTATCTAATTGATCAATATTATTGTTAGTCATAAGACATAGGTTTGTTACCTCCTCCTCATCTACTTTTGATTATTCTAAAAGGGAGACATCCCTATTCTTTTTGCATATTTTACTTTCCCCTCTTAAACTTTGGCCTCTTCTTACCCTTCTCCTTGATCGGGTTGGGTCAATAAGCTCATAGGTGACAATGTTTCTTGCACTCTAAGCAAATGGTAATAGAGGAAGATTTAATAATTACATTTCTTTAACATTTACTCTAATTATGCATATGACATCTTTGTATTCTTTTCATAAAACTCTTAATTTTTTGTGTCATTAAGGAGTTGTCATTATCCTCCTCCACTATAGAATTGTCACTGTCTGAATTATTTTCTTTGAGTGCTACAGTTCTCTCCTTCTTTATCTCTCCTATATCGCTTTACCTCTATCTCACTCCTTTCTCATAGGAAATAAGGACCCAAACTAATTGTCAATGAAATAAATTTTCAAGTATTTAGAATTAGTACATGTAAGTATGCCACTATTTGGGTGAACCTAGTGTACATTTTAGATACAGTCCCGCTTGGTTTTATGCAAAAAATTTCATAGTAATGTAGTAGAATATTGAGTCTAGACTATTTTACTTTACTTGTTCCCACATAAGTGATACATAATTTATCCCAAATCTTCTTACCCGTTGTGCATTTAGAAACTCGCATATAGTCTTCAGATTTTAAAGAACTAAAGAAAAATTTCAAGCATTTAACATTTAACTGGGTGACTTCCCTATCCTCGTAACTCCCTTCAGTAATAGGAACATTAGTTTAGACACCATTAACTACATGTGATGGAAGTGAAAGCCAATTTGAATCATATTCCAAATTTTATACTCAATGGATAATAAAAAAGTAGACATGCATATTATCTAGAAATTGAAAGGAATTTTTTCTAATAGTGGTGAATAGGTTATCGAATAACCCTCAGCAGTGTTATGATTACCAAAATGAACCATTCCTCATTTTTAAAAAGTTTTCTAAAACCTTGTTTTTAAAACCAATTCTAATACCACTTAAAAGTTTGTAAAGGTTGTCAAAACTTAAGGATTTGGCTCACAACCAAATAAAAAAATACTAATTTCTTATTTTTTTATGGAAGCAAATGATTTTATCAAAAATATTAATTTTTCTATGATGATATTTTTTTAGGGGAAACCCTCAGATGGGCCTACGTGTTAATATGGAAAATAAATTATAGAGTCCTTAAAGGAACCTCACAACCACTACTGCTCAAAAGAGCTACAAAATTGAAAAAAAAAAAAACTACGAGCACAAGGTCCCTACTACACCAAAGTACAAGTAAACATATATACATTCTACGGTGTGCAATAGGGAGCACCTAAAAATAAGGAAGATAAAAATAATAAGCTTGAACGAGCAGCTTCCCAGCAAAAATCTTATCAATATAGAAACCTGCGAAGGAAAAATCTTGCAAGACCAAGTGATAACATGTAAAACAGTAGAACAAAGAGCAATAACAACTAACAATAATGAAATTCTCAACAAAAAGATTAAAAGAACAAAAAATATAAAAGCAAAAGTTATAAAACCACCACTGGATAAGACTATACTACCAACCTGATAGGTGAGCAGGCAAAACATAAGAGTCCAAAAAAAGAAAGTCCAACCAACCAACCATGAAAATGCTCCAGCTACAATAAGATGGAAGGTCAATGCTAGATTTAGCAAAAATAATCAATCTCCCAGCAACAGATAACAATATCTTCAGCATATAGTCAAGTAATAACCAAACCCAGATAAGAAAGTAATGCATGCACCAATGACACTTGCACCTAGAAACACCAGTAACCAAAATAAAGCAATCACCAACTACATGGCTCACCAAATAAATATAATAAAAAAAGAATAGAAAAGGCCCAACCTCCACCATCCAAATCGAATAGGGGACAAACTGAGAGCAAGGGTCCATGAACTAATAGAAGAATAAAAACTAACCAAAAAAAGAGCAGGAGAATAAACACAGCAGTAGGATACCAAAGTAGTTGAAAAAACCAAACCTAACCCTAGAGAAACAGATTACCCCAAAGAAACTAATTAAAACACAACAGCAATGGGAAACCCCATAGCCACCAAAAGGGAGCAGAACCACAAAAACTAATGCATAACATAAGAGAAACAAATTTGATCCAGTCTTAAGAGGCCTTTAATATGAAATGGCAGTTCAGTAATTGAAAGCTCAGTCATACCATTAAAATCACAACCGAAACTAGCAAAATAGTGATCACACACATTCCATTCCTCCAGAACGATAGAAAGATAGCAGTTTAAATTGTTCAAGATATCACTTATGTCCCTCCGAATTTAAAACAAAATAGAAGAACAAATCCTATCCTCTTTATCATGAAGAAGTTATAGTAAAAAAAAGAACCCACTTCCAACACAGCATTAGTTTTATAAAGATTAGCATAGAGACTTAAGACATGAAGCACATCATAGAAGATAGCAAAGTTAACATCACCATTAGCTACAGGACCATCAATACCCAACATGTAGGGGCCATTTTGATCTCTAATGAGACCACCACAACCAATATTAGTGTCCAATCTCACAATGGAAACATTCAACTTAAAACAATTACGATGAGGCTTCAGCTGAGTAATATACCTCAACACCTTGTGCCAATTATCCACCACCAAGTTAATGACAAAAGCAGACGAAGTAAATAAAAAGTTCTTAAAATTCTTAATAGAGAGTTAATTAGCAAAGTAAAGTGCAACCACTTAATCCATAATTTTATGGATAATTCTCTAGTAATTCATAACAAGAACATTGAAACGAGAATTATTTCTCTCCAACCAAAGGATAAGAGAGGGAATAACATTTCTGACATGGCCTTTGGACTTAATAAACCAATAATCAAGCAATGAGTAAATAGAAATCCTCACAATAAAAAAGTTTAGAAGAAAAATATCATCAAAATAAGTCGAAACTTTAACAGCTAAGGGACCATAAATGTCAACATGGTAACAACATTGGCATTTTGAAGGAAAGATAAAACCTCTTCTCCTCAAATTCGCATCCGTAGGAATAAGTTTATTTAAAATTCTCCAAATAAAAAAAGATATAGTAGAGGGGAAGCTTTTATGCCAAATTATTTTAAAAAGCTTGGAAGACCCATATTTAGCTATAAAGTAATGCCAAGCATTTTTAACTCTAAAGAAGCCATCTTTAATGAAAGTATAGAGCAACACATTTTTGGTGTTAATGTTTAGAGGAATCTTTAAAATAAGATGAATGATAAAGTCAAGGAGAATAGTAGAAAGTTTCTCCAAATCCCAACCATTATTAGAGAAGAAGTAATTAACCTTCACATTAGCAATGGAAAATGAATTCAATAAAGAGTCAATCGACTGGCCATTAAGCAAATGATATTGCCAAAAGTAAATATTGCCATTACCAAGATCCCACATAATAGAAGGCTCAACATTCCATTTAACTGAGTAGAGCCATTGCCAAACTTTAGAGAGGCCTTTATATTTTTATTTACTAAATAAAGTAATAATCCTTGAATTTACCAAGCAATTATAATAGAAATAAAATATAGGAAATATAAAAGTGCAAAATGGAAAAAATACACCAGAGATTTTTATATTGGTTCAGTCAACCTTGACCAATCTCCACTCCGCAGAGTCCTTTGCTCTGAGAATTTGCATTAAAGTAAGGTGATGAAAGTTCGTTAGAGATGTTAATTCATTATGAATTAGTTTCGAGGCTAACCAAGATGGGAGGGGTGAATTGGATATTTAAGAACTTCTTTAACTAAAAGAAAAATCTTTTTATATCAAGGAGCAAAAACAAAATAAATTAATAATAAATAGATTAATCAAACAATTCACCCAAGCAGTTAATCATAATAAAAATAAAGTACAGAAATAATAAAGGAAAGAACACATTAGATATATAGTGGTTTAGTCCAACTTGACCTACGTCCACTCCTCGGAGGCATCCTCTGAGTATTACACAAAACCTTTAGTGACTTTCCTTTAGCCCCCATAGCTAGGCAGACAAGCCCTTACAAAATCACTTCCACCTTCCTTGATACGGTGGATTAGCTGGCTCCTTTGACACCAAAGAGATCTTCTTCTTCCAAAAACTTTCCTCAAGAAGAACCTTGAATCCGATGGTACTAAGGTGCAAGCTTACTGAAGCAACTGTGTGAAACCCCCTTCAAGGATCTTCTCCCTCTCTTAAACTCCACCCTTTCCTCTCTCCCTTTCAAGTTCTGTCTTCAAGTTTTCTCTAGAAGAATGAAGCTTCAATGGTTTCCAAAAACACTGACTTGTATAAACAAGAGGTCTTAAATAGAAGAGCTCCAAACTTACTCTTAATTATAACAAATCAACATTATCATCCAAGATAATATTCATATCGTCCTGTATGATTGGTTCAAATTATTGAGTATCATCCAAAACATCACCCTGATTGTATGTCTGGATGATGGAAAAGTAAATCGATCCTTCAGGATTATCTCGCGATCATTTAGGATGATTAGGTCAAAAAGGCACATATCATCTATAGCATCACCCTGAATAGAGCTAGGCTGATTATAAATAGTCTAGGAATAAATATGGTTTGTGAACTAATTTTCCTTGATGATCCTGTGATCATCCATGCCGATATGATTGAGCAATCAAACCTTAATTATTTTACTTAATTACCAAATTAATTTAGGCATAATTGCATTACATCATCCAGAATGATATCCTAGATAATATCCTGGATGATGTCCAAAAATAACACATGCCTAAATAGATCTGGCAACTGATTCTTTCCGAATTGAGCCTATCATCCTGTATGATGAGACTATCGTCAAGGATAATTTGCTTAATTCCAACTGCCTTAACTAGGATGCCCTAACTAGGATTTCTATTTTTAACTGATCATCCAGGCCAATTTTGGGATCATCCCGAACGATGTGATCAAAATAGAAAATTTTAACAAGTAAATAGAAATTTTTCCAAGTGTGTATGTGCAAGGTTACAAGCAAGCATTCAACCTTACAGGACATGACTAAAAAATACATCAATGAATATAACAAATAAAGCTTGTTTAATAAAATCTTGAGCCTTGAATGGTGCATTGTAATCCTAAAAAAGTTAGTATACATACAAACAAAAATATATTGCAAATACAGTTAGAAAGTAGAGAGTGAGCCACAACATTTGTTATCATCAAAAACAAAAACTCATAAGCTCGAGTTGCAACAATCTCCCCCTTTTTTATAATGACAAATATTATTGGTTTAATTTACAAAATAGAAAATATTTTCTCCTAATCTCCCCATCACTAGAATAAAAATTTAAAATTAGGGGAAATCAATATTTTTGTTATTTTTTATTTTTTTTAAAGAAAAGATACAAATATAATAGTACGTTCTCCCCCTTTGACATTATCAAAAAAAGGAGGGGCACAAATAATAAAAATTATTAAGAAACAAAATGATCCCTTTTCTAGTGAAATAAAAAATCAAATACTCTTAAAATGAGAAAGTTACCTCCATATTTTATTCAAAAAACTTCGTAAGGAATGTATTGACAGCACATAACCTAGAAAGGTTAGAAATTTAGGAATTATTAATCTAAGATAAGGTTCTTTTAAAGGATTAAAAAACTTTTTAATCTAATATCTAAATCAAGGAAGAAATTGGAAAAAAAACACTAATATTTTCAAAAGTCATTTCATAAAACATATATAATAGAAGATTAATATAAAAATTGGTGAATCAAGAATCATGATTTTTAAGCTCAAGTATCAAAAAATATCAAGGGTTTTCTTAAGCTTTAAGAATTATAAAAAAGGTAAGCTTACTTTTTGTGGGCTCATTTTATATCTCTTGTCAATTTGTATAACTTATGAAGGGATAAATGAGGTTAAATAATCTAGGTTGAACATTTATTACATGACTATGAACTATTTTGCATGAAACTGAAAGAGTTAATTTCTAACATGTATAGATGTTTTACACATATTATTATCTCATTACATGCTTGAGGTAGAGAACTATCTAATTTAAAAAGGTTAAGAAAATCCTATGTTGTTTACCACTGCTTATGATGCAAAGATAACTGCCATAATAGAGTTAAAAAATTTAAATGTATATTCAATTGATAATCTACCTTTATCTATGATTGCTTATGAACAAGGTGTGAATCGAAGACAAATTGATGTAGGTGATAAGTGGAAAGAGATGAATATTGCTTTGAAAGTGGATGATTCAAAAAGTGATCAATCGATGCCCTAGGATGAAGAAGAAATTGTACTCATTACTAGGCAGTTCAAAAGTTCCTTAGAAGAAAGCAAAGATGATGTCAGCAATAGAACAAATGTATGTTCAGTAAGAATGAAAAAGTTTCTAATGAAGTCATCTGTTATGAATGCAAGAATCCTAGACATATAAAAATAGATTACCAAAATCTCAAAGTTAATCCTAACTAAGAGAAAGTTGAGAAGAAAACTAATGTTAGGAAGGGCAAGAGAAGAGTGGAAAGAGCTTTCTAGGCTGAGTCAGCTTTCGACTCCTCAAAAATAGAAGCAGAAGAAGAAGTCACAAGCATGTTCTTAAAGGTAGATAAACTTGATCATTTAGATCAAGAGGAGATATGTGACTTATTCTATGATGATTTATTCAAAATTTTTGAGAAAATTCATACTACATACAAGAAGCATAATAAATTGCATGCTAATATTAGCCTGAAACATTTGAATTTATAAAAAGAAAGCCTTTGGAAAGTTCAAGCATCCATATATAGCAACCACATGACACTGTTGGATTACTTTGATAATTTGAATAACAAACATGATTTATTAAAAACCTCCTATAATGATCTTGAGAATGATTTACGGTGTTTATATTTGAGGTGGATCAAAGAGAACATGAGTTAAACGTTGATAATTTAATTTTAGAAAGTGCAAACTCATATCTTAAAGAAAAATTGAAAGTTTTTAAGGAAAATAAGACTCCTACCCCACTTGAACAATTTTTATAATCTTGATCAAAAGCATAAATTTCAAAAACTAGGAAAATATATTATAACTCACATAGATTGGTAAATCTTTTTCTTGTAGTTAGATACTTTTCATGTGAAAGTATAGGACATATTTCCCACACTTACACAATGTGTAGTAGAACACATCTAGTGTGGAGACCTAAAATGCATAAATCATAGCATATCAATCATGCATCTAGATTTTTATTGTCAAGAGGTTAACCCAAATTTATTTGGGTTCCCATAATGTTTGATAATTTAGTAGAAACACTCTCATATAAGCTCTTGTGAGAGCATTTGGTAACAGTGAATGTTTAAAACATATGACAAGAGATACAACTCAATTAATAACCCTGGAGATCAAGGCTAGAGGCAAAGAGATGTTGGGAGATAATATCACTAGGAGAGTGGTAGGTACATGTATGATTGGAAATAAGAACAATTTCTTTATTGAGAATAATTTATTGGTTAAAGGCTTAAAATATAACATGTTAAGTATTAGTCATCTTTGTGATAGAGGTTTTAACATAAAATTTTTACCTGCAAGATGCATTATAAGCAAAAATAGAATTGATTTGTTACATGGAAATAGAATAAATAATATGTACATGCTTGATTTAAATTATATTAAATCTTCTAATAATTTTTTGTCTCAAAGCAATCACTGATGAATCTTGGTTATGGCATAAAGGACTTTATGTGAGCAAGAAAAATTATAGGAAGATTATCCAAAAAGAATTGGTTAGAGAAATACCAAATTAGACTTCACTAAAGATCACCTTTGTGATGCATGTTGAAAAGCAAAATAAGTGAAGTCATCCTTTCATTCAAGTAAAGATATTAGAACAAGAAAACCACTAGAAGTTATATAAATTGATGTTTTTTGGACCGGTTAGCTCTATATATTTAAGAGGGAAAGTCTTTGGGGATGTAATTATTTATGATTTTTCAAGATTCACTTGGATTAGATTATTATCTCATAAGAGTGAATCATTTGATGAATTTTTAAAAAAAATTGGTATGATTTAGAGGAAGCAAGGTTGTGAAATTCTTTCAATTCAAAATGTTCATAGAGGAGAATTTGAAAATAAAAAAATTGAAGTTTTCTGTAAAATGCTAGAAATAAATCACAACATTTTAGCACCTTGGACTGGTCAATAGAATGGGGTTATTGAGAGGAGGAACTAAAATTTGATAGAATCCGCTAGAGCCATATTGGCTGAATATTCACTTCCAATATTTTTTTTTGGCTAAAGTGATTAATATGGCATGTTATATTTTGAATAGGTTAAATAATAAATCTAAGTTGAACAAGACACCCTATGAACTTCATAAGGGAAGAACACCCTACCTTTCACATATATTCATCTTTGAAAGTAAGGTGTTTATTCATAATAATGGTAAAATTCTTTTAGGAAAATTTTATCCTAAGTCTGATGAGGGAATTTTTTTTTGGGATTTTCAAGTGTTAGCAAATCCTATAGAGTGTTTAACAAAAGGACTTTTGGTAGTTGAGGAGAACACTCATGTAGGTTTTGATGATTCTAATATTTCTAGAGGGTCTAAGTTGGAAGAAAAAAATATTGCATCAATATACCAAGGAATTGAAAATGCAATTCTTGAAGAAAATGTTGAAAAAGAAAATTCATTGCCTAGAGAATAAAAATATTCTAAGAGTCATCTTAAAGAAATAATTTTTGGAGACTAGATAATTTAAAATGATCAGGACTTCTCAAAAAAAAAAAAAAAAAAAAAAAAGAACTAATTTTTGGAGACTAGAATGAAGGTGTTAGGACTAGGCATAGATTTAGCATAGAAGTGAACCACTTAACATTTATTTTAATAATCAAACCCACTTATACAAATCAATCACCTTTTGATGAATTTTGGAATTTGGCAATGCTAAAAGAATTGTATAAATTTGTTAGAAATGATTTTTTGGAGTTAATTGAAAGACCTAAAAATCAATGTGGTTTTGGGACTAATTGGGTTTTCAAAAACAAGATGAATGATTCAGGAGTAGTGGTTAGAAATAAATGAAGATTGGTGGCTAGGGGGTATAATCAAATAGAAGGAATTAATTTTGAGAAAATTTTTACTCCTATTGCTAGACAAATCAATAAGGGTACTTCTAGCCTCTACATGTTTTAAAGGTTTAAAATTGTTTCAAATGGATGATAAAAGTGTCTTTCTTAATGGGGTGATACAAGAGGATATTCGTGTTGAGAAACCTCCATATTTTGAAAATTTACATTTTTTTAAATATGTGTTTAAACTGAAGAAGGCATCGTATGGACTAAAATATACACCTAAGGCATGGTATGAAAGGCTAAGCATGTTCCTACTAAAAAGATTATTTGTTAATTAGATTTTGTCCTAATATTATTATAATCATATTTTTTCAATATATTTTGTATTATTTTTTTTCTTAATTTTTATTTTTAAACCCTTCCTAATTATCACATTTTATACTCTATGTTCTTCAAATTTTATTTACACTGTACAATACAATTCACATCGTACTATATGATCTTAAAAAAAATTACATCTTCGATCACAGCACATCCAATGGCTGATATCAATTAATTATAAGTTATTGTCTCCTACGATTTATACTTCTTCTTGGATGAAATATGTGAAAGGAGTTTTTGGATGATTTAAATATAGTTGGTATGATCCATTATTATAAATCATCTAGTATGATCCATGTGTTCGTACTGTATGATCGAGCCAGTCAATGATAATATAAGCTAACTCCTTGAAATGACAGTGCTATGTCTAATCATCCAATACTATGTCTTATCATCCTGAATGATCAAACTACCCTTTTTACTTATCATATAGAATAATTTATTACACCACATTGTCATGTACGATCTCAGAATTATATGGCATAATATGATCGATTCTATTTAAATAGCCTTAAATTATAGTTTCTTCTTCACTCAACACATTCCACCTCTCATTCTCTCTTACTTAATCCCTCTTACTCTAGCAATAGTTGGTGGAAAAAGCTCCCAAGCACTTGCTGGTAACTCATTTAGGAGGGTTATAAATCCTCATTTCAAAGAATAAGATGATGAAGCACTTGTTGCTATAAAACTGCTGGCATAACTCCCTCATAGATTATCAATCATAATTTTCCAAACTTTCAGTTACTTGATCTATTTGGTAGAATAACTTTTGGCTTCCTTCTTATACTAGCCTTTCCATTTTATTTTGAAATCTTATTTTAATTATTTGCCAACCTTCGTAGTAATAATGTTATTACTGCATTATAATCATATGTTTTTTGAAGGCCTATAGAGATTGCCTAAAAGGATTTTCATGAATTTCTTCACCTTTCTACCACTAGAGACAAGATCCACATCTTGACTTCAAAGCTTATTTTGATTGGGCTCCTGGTAACAACATTCTTAGCGAAACTAATGTCAAGTACCATGTAGCCAAGGTAAACAACTTAGTTAATGATACCCGTACCATCTAGCACATCCTTTATAATTTAATTATTCCTAAACTTGGGGATCAGATTCATATTAGACGTACTTATTAACTTACCACTTACTACATCAAAGATAAACTGAACTTTAATGCATATGATTTAATCATTCATTATATTGAACATCTAACCTGCATTAGAGATCTTGGTCATAAAAGAAAGCCTAACCTAGCCTTAGGATTTCTCATTTCCTTTATCCATGAATCATAATAAAATCTTCAATTTTTAGTTCCACCTAATCACCTCCCTATGTTCTAATCTAATAACCCCTTCCTC
The DNA here is from genome assembly GCF_001605985.2 of Dendrobium catenatum. Classification (NCBI taxonomy): domain Eukaryota; kingdom Viridiplantae; phylum Streptophyta; class Magnoliopsida; order Asparagales; family Orchidaceae; genus Dendrobium; species Dendrobium catenatum. The sequence goes on along the minus strand of NW_021318841.1, from coordinate 206,130 downwards.
AACCTTTCACGATGCACATCATCATAATGTGAGTGAAGAGCCTGTGGAAGATGAGGAATAACTTATTCCCATACATGTCCTTATTATTCAGTAGTCTCACATTGATCAATTAGTTCAATAGTTTGATTAGTGGGAGGCTCATTTTGACTTCTATGTAGCTGAGCAACAGCAGGATGAATGAGACATAGCTCACTTTGATGCCTATATAGCACAATAGCATTAGTAGCATGATAAGGATATGGCATGAATTGGAGAGTAGTTTTCCTCAATTCACCGACAATTTAATCCACCACCACCACGTCCTCCAGATCAGGGTCCCTATGAGTTCAAATCTTTTTTTTTATTTCTGTTGTTGTCTTTTTTTGTGATGTATTTATTTTCCTCTATTTACTATTTTCTTTTTCATTTTTTTATGATTTTAAAAGGGGTAGTAGTATGTTATTTGCATCCTTGAAATTTACTTTGTTCTATTTTTTTCTTATGTCTCATATTTCATTAAAAATAAAAAAACAGAGAAAAATAAAAACCATAAAAAAAAAACCTTTCTTCCTTTTATTATTTTTAACATTAATGTTTACCATCGTCAAAAAGATTGAGATTATTGCAATTCTAGGCCAAAGTTCTAAAATTTTGATGATAAAAAACATTATTATTCCTTATCACTATTATTCTTGCATATCTATTTTTTTTTACCTACTTACTAATATTTTAGGCCTACAAGTCCACTAGCAATAACAATCAGCTTAAGTTTAGGTAGACTAAACTTGCATCTTTTTGTAATCTCAATTTCAAGTACCTTTTCCTTTCTTGAGTCAAATCATATATCTAGTGGACACTAAGCTAAATAACCATGCACACAAACACATACTCAAGGGAGTGAGTTGGTGAGTTAGTATGATTTCTAGATTTTGAATGCATCATAAAGTATAATTCATATTAGGGGTGTCAATTTTTGACACGACCTGAAACACGACCAAAACCCGACCTAAAAAAATTCGGGTTCAGGTCAACCCGAACCCGAAACGGGTCGGGTTCGGGTTTAACAAATCAACCTGTTTTAAAAATTGGGCCGGGTTCGGGTTGACCCAGCAACCCAAAATTGACCCGAAAGTGACACGAAAACTCATATTTGACCCGAAAACCTGAGATTGACCCATTTTGACCCAATTTTGACCCAATTTTGACCCAAAAATTGAATATTAACCTAATTTGACCCAAAAATTAGCAATTTTAGCTCAAATTCGAGTCATTCGTGTCGGGTCGGGTTGACCTGGACTCGAATCGGGTCGGGTTCGGGTCTGGAAATCTGACCCATTTTTAAAAATGGGTTGAGTCTGGGTAGACCCGAATAGTGCCGGGTTAGTTTAGGGTTCGACCCGCTGACCCGAATTGACACCCCTAATTCATATCATATTGGATGATCAGTTAAAACAAAAAACCCTAATTAAGGAACCCTAGTTAGTTAAGAGTTATTTAAATAATCATACTATAAGATACATATTGTGTTGGTAAATTTATTAATATTAAGAAAAATAGCTTCCAATCATAATTTAGATAATTTTTTAAAGTTAAAATTTTATTTGGATTATCCTAGACAATTTATGACAATCATGCCTAAATTGATCCTATGATTAGGGAACTAATTATATTTAAATTGCTTGATCAAATTGTATAGGATGATCAATGATGATGGTGGTGGATGACCCAAGAGATACATGGGATGATACTTGATCATCCCGCAATGTCCTAGATGAAAAATCTTGATTTTCTTCTAATTATATATGTATATCATCCTGGATGACCCGACGGAAGTTTGGGATAATATTTAAATTATTTCCCTTCATTTCCAATCATCACCTTTTGTATTAAATGATCAGTACATTATCTTGAAATAATCATATAATACGACTATAGAATCTTACAAGATTATCAATACAAATACTTGACCTTATCGTACAAGATAATATATATCATATTAACTGAAATGGCTATTTTTTACTAATCATATAAGATGATCTAAAGATCCTAATAGATGATCTTTAAAGGAAAATTGAAAATTAGGGCTTCTTTTGGAGGCACTATATTTAATCTTTTACATTGTCTTTTTTGAGTTCTTCTACTGTTAAGTTGATCTACAAGAGAGCTTAGAGAAGGAAAAGAGAGTGATCTTTGGGAGAGAAGAAAGATAGAGATCCTTGTCAGGGGGAATTGTGTGAGATTCACAAAGGTTACTCTAAGTAAGGTTTCCATTATGTTTTTCAAGCTTCTTTCTTGATTCCTTGGTGGCTTTGGGAGACATTCTTCAACATTAGATTCAGGTTTTCTACCTACTCAAGGAGAGAGAAAAATGATTTAGGTTATATGACTTTACCATGAGGGTGAAAAATATTTAGGGTACTCTTCCTCACTAGGTCAGTGGAAGAGATTTCTATAAGGGCTTGTCCATCTAGCTATGGGGGCAAAAGGAGACAGACTAAGAGGTTTAATGTAATACTCGGAGGAGGTCCTGCGGACAGTGGACATAGGATAGATTTGAACAAACCACTATAAATTCTATAGTTATTATTCTTTTACTTTTACTTATTTTATTTTTTTCACTATTATGTGATTTACTATGTCGTTGCAAAACTCTAATTTTGTTATTATAAAATTTAATTTTTGCACTATCCAAGGTTTTGCCTTTTATCAAATAATTTATAAATTACAAATTCATCACCCCTATTGCTTATCCTTGGGCTAGTTCTTAGAAGTTTAAAAACTTTCACAAACATTTAATTCTATAATTAGGTCAATAAATGGACCACCAATTGGTGTGATGAATTTTAAAATAAAATCTTATGAGTTAGTGTTGACTAAAGTGACTAACACAATCTTAAATATTATTGAATATTTAGATTTTTACTATGGATAGGTTTTTACTGACTATGATAGCATCTCCTAGACAAGTGGAAAAAAAACTTAATGGGATAGCATCTCCCAAAGAGATGGATTTATACTTGACTATGATAACATATCCAAGACAAGTGTATAAAAATCTAGTTGCGATAGTATCTCCTATAATGATGGATTTATACTTGGCTAGGATAGCATCTCCTATACAAGTGGAAGTAAATTTAGATGGGATAACATCTCACAAAGAGATGAAATTATAATTGACTAGGATAACATCTCCCAGAGAAGTGGACAAAAATATGGATGGGATATTTATACTTGACTAAGATAACATCTCCTACGAAAGTGGAAGAAAATCTGGATGAGATAACATCTCCCAAATAGATGGAATTATACTTGATTAGGATAGCATCTCCTAGAAAGGTGGAATAAAATCTAGATTGGATAGTGTCTCCCAAATAGATGGATTTATACTTGATTAGGATAACATCTCCTAGATAAGTGGTGAAATTCTTGTTTAATAACATCTCCAAAATAGATGGATTTATACCCGACTAGGATAATATCTCCTAAACAAGTGAAAGGATAGCTGGATGGGATACAATATCACAAAATGATGGATTTATACTTGAATAACATAGAATCGCATAGTCAAGTGAGTGGAAATCTTGATGGGATAGAGTCTCCCAAACAAATAGAACTATACTTGACTAATATAGCTTCTCCTGGACAAATGGAATGAAAACTAGATGGGATAATGTATCCCAAATTGATAAATCTATGCTTTAGTAGGATATCATATTCTAGGATAGTGGAATGAATGTTGATGGGAGAAAATATCTTAAATAGATGGATTTATACTTGACTAGAATAGTATCTCCTAGAAAAATGGAAGGAAATCTTGATGGGATAGCTTATTCAAAATAGGTGGATTTATACATAACTAAGATAGCAACTTCTAGAAAAGTGGAAAGAAGTATGGATGGGATAGAATCTCCTAAACAAATGGATTTATACTTAACTAGGATAGCATCTCATTGATAAGTGGAAGGAAATTTAGATGGCATAACATCTCCCAAAAAATGGATTTATGATATAGCTTATATTAAATGGTCTTATATAGAAGGATATAATTTGAAAACATTTAGAGAGTTTAAAACTTACAAAATTTACTATAAATTATTGTATCCAATCTTGTCCTTTGGACTTAGTTTCTTTTAAAAATTTCCACACATTCATGTAATTTATAGAAACATTATTAAGAAGACATTTTCATTTATTATAACATATTTTCAATACTATAAACCATAGTTTCAATTGAGATATCATCTTATTAAATGGTAACTTTGGATGACCTCATTTATAATCCATTAACTTATAAGATCCTCCTTGGAATGATTTTCTACCATAAAGGGACCTTCCCAAGTTGGTTTGAATTTTCCACCTATCATTTGATGGACTAAGATAGGTCTTTATTTAACAAAATCTACTACATGAAAAGTTCTTAGATGAACTAACTTATCGGGTGATTCAATCATCTTAGCTTTATATAACTCAATGCTTTATTAAGCTTGTAGATGCTTCTCTTTCAAACCATAGACTTTTTTAGCCTCTATTTTATATTTTGTTCCTAAAAAATTTTATAGTGGATGGTTATTCACAATAAAGATAATTATACTTCCAAAGAGAAAATAACCTTCCCTCCAAAGGCAAGAGCAAATGTTTTGGCATGATAAGGTTCATTGGATTATTGATTTACCAAACTTTTAATGATTTATTAATTTTTCATATTTAATGTATCTTTTAATGATTTAACAAAGGGTCCATTTGATAATTTTTGTATAGCTAAGATTTGGTTAGAGAGAGAAACTCCTATTACAAAGAGAAAGTTTTTGAAATTTCAAATTTTGCATTATCAGTTTTGCTTCCTATTTTCTAGGATCTAGTGGGGAAGATGGTGGCTAAAGGCTGCCAATAATCATTGGCCTCGATGGCAAGGATGCTGTCCTTATTGGCAATACAAAGCACGGTCTTTAAATGAATTGTCCTCTGCTTGATGGTTCAAAATAGAGAGATTTAAATATGATGAATAAGACTTTGCATGGTGCTTTGTTGATTAAGGATATCTCTTATGTTGCTCATAAGAAGATCATTCATATGGAGGTAAAGGTAAGTCTATTGTTGAAGATTTTGAGACTGTTACTCCTCAAACTGATAAAGTTTTTTCAACTTTGAGCTCGATTGATCCTTCTGCTTCATCCTTTGGAAAGAAATTTTTTGTTGATAGATTTGGGAATTCAAATGCAATCCCTGGACACAGTTTGATAAATGCGAATTAACCAATTTTGGTTCAATAATTTTCATGGGAATGATTCTTTTATGGGCAAGAAGGAGGATGCAAATGTGGATAAAGTGACTGGAAAATGCCTAATAGAGCATTTAATGTTAATCCTTGGAGTAATAAGCCATATATCAAACTAGACTTTAAGGATGAAGATATGGTTTAATCAGAAGATGGAAAGGCAGTTAAGTTGAGTGAAGAGATTGAAATTTTAAATTCAAACCAGTTATTGAATTTATTGGTAATTAAGGTGTTTGGAAAGAAATAACCATCCAATATGGTGGCATGGGAAGTGATGCGACAATGGAGTTAATTTGGACAATTTCATTTTACTTCTCTTGGAAGGGGTTGGTTTTTATGTTCTTTCAATTCACAAGAAATGGTGGAAGCTGTTCTTTCTGGTGGCCCGTGGTTATTGAATGGGCATATAGTTGGTAAGGAAAAATGAACTTCTAATTTTTCTCCATTATCCATGAAGGGTTTGACCTCTTTGATATAGAAAAGAATGCCACATTTACCATTACAATGTTGGGATGAGGTGAATGTGGAAAGGATAGATTCTATGATTGGTAAACCATTGATGTCGGATGGGAATATGTTTCAATGGGGGAGGAGGGAGTTTGCAAGGGTTTGTGTATGGGTGAAGCTTGATTAAGGCCTTCCTTTAGGAGTGTGGGTGGAGAGTATTTCGTGGAGGTTTTTCCAAAAAGTGGAATATGAAAAAATATCAACCTTTTGTTTTCAATGTGGAATGATTGGGCATGTGAAGAATCAATGCAATCAAGGAATTCCTATCACCAAGGAGTTAGATGTTGCTGCTAGTAAAGGTGGACTATGTTGCTGCTAGTAAAGGTGGACTGGGTGTTGAGGTTGGGAAGAGGCAAGAGATTATCAATAAACCTACTTATGGTCCATGGGAGGTAGAAGATCCAATCAAAGGAATAATTTTGTTAAGTCAACAAATCTTAAGTATGTAAAAAAGTAATTGAAGTCTGTTCTGGAATTTTAGGAGGACAGGATTGATGTGGTTACTGAAGTCAAGAATGATTCAACTGAGCTGGAGCCAAAAATTTTTGAATGCTGATATATATCAAATTGAAGAGGGTGAATTCACATTGGAACAAGATCAATGTATGAAAGAAATGTAAAATGTTGGAGCTGAGGATTTTGACGATCAGATCAACAAAGTTGTGCAAAAATCTGATGGATATATGGGTATGAACTTCATCCCTGCTTGTTCCTTTTTACTAATGGCAATTAATAAATTTGATATTTTGAGTATGGATAGAGATGACATGGTGGAGGTTGGTGTGATGGAGGAAAAATTAAGGGTTAATGGAAATAAAGCTGAGGATTATGTGATTGATGATGTTGGATTGAGGAGGGATGTGGGCTGTGGAGAAGTTAATTGCAATAACAAGTCTGATTGTGGTGTGGTTAAGGAGATTGGTAATGTTGGGTAAATGACCAAGGTAAAGCTTGCTAAAGAATATAGATCTTTAGGGCCAATAAAAAATGTTCCTTGTGGAAAAAATATGGAAGGAGTTAATAGTAAAAAAAGGGACGGGGGCTCATCCCCTAGGGTGACTTAAAGAATTCCATTGCTTTTTCGAATTGTAGAGAGGCTAAGAAGAAAAAAGCCTCTCTCTATCTTAGGGAGTTTATTAAAGATTATGGTATTTTGTTTGTGGAGTTGGTGGAGACCAAAATTAGCTCTTTTGATAAAGTTTCCTTTGAGAAGGTTATAAGTCCTAATTGGGATTTTTTTCTTCTACCGTCAATTGGTTTATCTGGAGAATTATGGTCTTATGGAGATCTGATTTGGCATCTTTTTCGATTATAAAGACGTCAGATCAATATGTTATTGGGGATCTTAATGTCTTTAATAAGGGTGTGTGGATGATATCAACTGTTTATGGGAGCAAGGAGGCCAACAAGAGAAGGATGTTATGGGAATGTATTCATGAGGTTGCTCATAGGAAAGTTCCTTTTGTTGTAGGTTGGAATCTCAACTGTATTTTGTCCCATCAAGATAAAAGAGGTGGAAAGAAGTTTGTGTTTTCTCAAGGTCCCAAGGAAATGGTTAATTTTATGAATTAAAATGACTATCATGAAGTAAGAATTATTGGACCAAGGTTCACTTGGTGTAATAAGAAGATTGGTGGGGGATGTATTCTTGAAAGGTTAGACAGGTGTTTGCTTAATTCTTTCGCTATAAATTATATCTAGGTGGCAGTGGTTAGACACATTGCCAGAGTGACTTCGGATCACTATCCTATTGTATTGAAAATTTTTTACTCTTCTATAAGGAAGAAGCGGGTTCTAAAGTTTGAAGATGTATGGATATCATTCAAAGCTTTAGATCATATAATTGCTAAGGTATGGAAGAAGGCTTTTGATGGTGATGATATGCAAATCGTTAACAAGAAATGTAATAGAGCTTTGAAAGATTTGTTCTATTGGAGTAAGGCTAAAATAAAGGAGTTCTTTAAAGAAAAATATAGAATGAAAGTTGAAAATTTTTACCTACAAGAGGAGGAAGCTAGTGACGGTTGGTTAAGTGAAGAAAAGTTATGGTTGCTTAGATCAAAAGTCAAGGAGCTGAATATTAATCATTGTCATTTGAATACTTGGTGGAAGCAAAGAGCCAAACTGAAGTGGATTGAAGAAGGGGATTCTAATACTAAATTTTTCCATGCTTTTGCAATTTCTAGGAAAAATGGTAATTGGATTTCTCAAGTTAGAAATGCAAATGGTGTTCTTACCGAGGAGCCTAAGGAGGTGGAGGATGTTTTTTTAGGTAAAGTGGAAGGAGAGGATGTACTGTTTAGAGAATTGGCCTACTCATTGGAAGGTTTTAGAAGATGAAGACAAAAGAGGACTGGATGTAGACCTCTCGGATTCAAAAATTATGGATATGGACAAGTTTTTGGTAATAATAAGGCTCCGAGATGTGATGGGTTAACTTACTCTATTTTCAAATCTTATTGGAGTATTGTATGAGATGATGTTTATAGAGCAGTGAAGAGATTTTTTCTTTCAGGAAAAATTTGCAAGGAGTGGAAGGATACTTTTGTTGAGCTAATTCCTAAAGTCAATAATCCAGTGACTCCATCTGGTTTTCTTCCAATAAGCCTTTGTAATTTTATTTATAAAATTGTGGCTAAAGTCTTATTGAACAGATTGTTATTGGTCATTCCTAAGATTATCTCTAAAGAATAGGTGGCTTTTGTAAGAGGTATATCTATCTTGGATCATTTTTACTAGCTCATATGATGTTCAACAAAAAATGAATTTCCAAATCAAACAATGGTTTGTTGGCTATCAATGTGGACATGGAGAAAGCATACGACAGTATGTGTTGGACTACTCTTAACAAGATGATGGTTCTCTTGCGCTTTCCTGAAAAATATGTGAACTTGGTGTTGGAGTGTGTCTTAGAACCAAGGTTTTCAATCCTAATTAATGGTGGTTTTTCTAGATGGATTATGGGAAAGAGTGGTTTCCGTTAAGGTTGTCCACTCTCACCTTTTCTATTATTTTTTGCTATAAATTGCTTTCTAATGCTTTTTCCAATAAAGGCATGGATTTGGGTATTAAAATTGCTCCAAAGGTACAAAAGATTTCTCATTTGCTTTATGCATATGATGTGTTATTATTTTCTGATGCTAAGTTTAGGAATATAAGGAAGATGAAGTGCATTATAGGTGATTATTGTAGCTGGAACGATTAAAGAATAAATCTTAAAAAATCTGCTATGATTCATGGTAAAGCAGTTAAGAGAAGAAGGAAGAAAAAAATTTCAAAGATATTAGGGTTTAAGCTTGTTGAAGAAATGGAGTACTTAAGAACCAAGATTGCTTTAAGAAGGCTGAATAAAGATGATTTCCAAGTTCTGAAGGATAGGTCTTTAAAGAAGTTAAATGTTTGGGGTAATATGTCAATTTCCCTTGCTGGAAGGTTGGTTTTGGTGAAGACTATTTTTATTAATCTTCCTGTATTCCTTTTGTCTCATTCTCTTATTACTTTGAGTATATTGAAGGAATTTGAGAAACTTTGTAAGAATTTCATTTGGAATAAATATGATGGAAGTCATGGGATGCATTATGTGGCTTGGGATATGATGTATAAACCGAGAGAATTGGGAGGTTGGGGAATCCAGTCAGCATTATCCAGCTTGGGACTGTTTAGGGCTAAGTTTTCATGTAAATTATTGGATAATCCTTCATTTTTGTTAAATAAGAATTTATTGGGAAAATATGGTGAAGTTTGGTGGAGTAATGAGGTAATGAACAGTGGTTCTTCATCTTGGAAGATCAATGCTAGTGAATGGAAGGCTCTTAGTAGTTTTGTTAGATGGAAAGTTGTTGTGGGTATAAATATTAACATCTTAAAAGATGTTTGGATCATGGATAAAAGTTTGCTCAATTGGCCTACTTTTGTTGTTATCTTTGAAGATGATAAAACCACTCTTGACTTCTTCATTCATGAGAGAAGGTGGAATTACGACAAATTATTTAAATACTTTTGGGAAGATCTAGTTGCTTTGATAAACAGTTTTCAGATTTGTCAAGACCATGATGATGACTTCATGAAATTGAAAAAGAATATTAGTGGAAGATCTATCTCGGATATGATAATGGAGGATGGCTTAAAGGTTGAGATGATTGTAGATCCTGTTTCATGGATTCACAAGTTGAAATTAAATGCTCGGGTAGAGTTGTTTCTATGGTGAACTTGCAAGGTAGGAATACCAATAATAGATTTTTGAATGAGAAGGAAGCTAGCTATTATTAATTTGTGTCCAAGGGGATGTGGAGAGATTGAAGACATCAAGCATGTTACTACTTCGTATTCAAAGTTGTTAACTGTGATTGATTTATTGAGAAGGTTAGGTTTCATGATTCCGAAATTCAATTAATTTTAGGAATGTTTGTATCAGATGGAATTATTGGCTGGAACTAATCCACTGGTGGTTAGGATATTTTTTTTGCTATTATGATTCTCCTGGAGCAACAGAAACAAGGTCAAGCATGGAAAGGTGGAGGATAGTGAAACGTTGATTGCTGCTAGTGTTCTCAGTTTTGTAAATATGGCTAAACACAATAAAATACTCTCGGATCACTGGGATGTCAATAAGTCTTATGGAATATTTTCTGAATTTTGGCATCCTCCTCCTCCGAGTGGCATAAAATAAACATTGATGCTTCTCTTAAAAAAATTATGAAGCATGAATTGGAGGCATTGTTCAGGACATCAAAGGAAGGTTTGTATTAGCATTCAACTTCCATGGAGTTTATTAGGACATAGCACAATTGGAGCTTTCGGCATTCAGTTCTTTGAAGGATGTGTTGAGTAGAAGTTTACATGATGCTAATGGTATTATTATTTAGGGAGACAATAAGAATATGATCCAGTTTCTTCATAAGTTGTATAACAAAGCAAAGAAATTGGGTGGAAGCATTGAAGATGAATATTTATTATTTTTATGTAGTTGGAATAATATTATTTTTGATTATGTAGGTAGAATTGTAAAAAGTTAGCTGATTATTATGCTAACTTAGCTTTTTCTTATTATTTTATTCGGGACTTGTTTTGTGAGAGTAAACTTTCTCCTTCTTTTGTTCAACTTGTGAAGGAAGAAAGTGATAGGGTGGTTTACCCTAAATAGTTTGTATTTAGATTCTTTGGTTTTTTTCTTTTATTAATGCATTTTGCATTCTTCAAAAAAAAAAAAAAAGCAAAGGGTTCATTTCTTGATTTTTTTATTTATATAGGTTTCTAGAATTTTTGAATTTTTTATAAATACTACTCCTAAAGATAAGTTTAATGCCATCAAGTTTACTGAATTTACATTTTTCTAGAATTAGTTAAGGATTTTACAAGTTTGGTCAATTTTATATATTAAGTTTGACTATTTGATTTATAGTGAATTTTGGAGTATTTAAATTTTTTTTTATAAATATTAGACTCTAAGATAAGTTCAATGCTTTTGAGTTTGCTCAATTTGCATTTTTTGGATTAGTTTTAAATTACATATATGTTTAGTTAATAATGTTTTTTTATTATTTAAGTAGAAGTATTTTCTTTTTTTGTACAAGATCGACTTTAAAGTTCTTAATATTTTTCCCAAATATCCAAAATGACACCTAGAGATGATTTTCAAATGTTTGAAAATTATTTAGTATTTTTTATATTTTTATTATTTATTTTAAGTAATTCCTAATTTCTTTTTATTATTAAATTAATTTTTATAATTAGTAAATTTTTTTAGTCTTTTATTTCTCTTCTATTAAGAATTTAATTATGAGACTTTTTGTACATTATATTAATTTTTTTAAAGAATTTACTATGAATTTTAAAGATCATAAATCAATTACATACATGAAACTTGGGTTTTCTATAAGATAGAATAAAGTGCCTTCAAATTCAATGAAATTTGAAAAAAAAATATGTTTATACATGCTTCAAACCCACTGAATTTAAGTTCTTCAATGCCCCCTTAGGTTGAGATATTGATCACAGAACCTAGAAGCATCTATAGCTTTGGTGATTTATATTAGGATCTAAACTCAATATATTTGGGTAAAATTAACAGCTAACTAACGTTTTAAAATATCATTGCAATCACACTAAAGATAAACCACAAATTTATTAAGGATCCTTGGTTATGAATTTTCAAATTAATAGGTCAAATGTAGACCCATAAAGTTAGAAAATATATTTAAACCTCTTAAGAACTTTTAATTACGTTGAAAATTTTTAAAGATGTGTTAAATATCTCTAATAAACATTTATTTCCATTTGGTCCAATGGGGACCTATATGTTGTGAATATTATAAGAAATACCATAATGGGTTTTCTTAGAATTAAGGTTAATATATTATAGGCCACTACTTAAAACCATAAGGGGATAATAGTACTCCTCAAGCTATATCCATAGAGCATAAGAACATGCAATTTGGACAAAAAGAAAAAAAAAAAAGATAATAATTTTCAAAGTTTAATTTATTTTATGAAATTTATATAAATCCTATTGACCTTGCTAGCTTCCATTTCGACATGGCACACTCAAAGAATTATTGGATAGAATTGAAAAAAATTTTACACGGAGCATTACTCTAACAAGAACATTTAATCCAACAATATGATCCATATGGATTGACTGGTTCTTTAATAATTGCCAGTACAAAGTAATGATGGAGTTTGGGAATGAATATTACCTAAAAGAATGCTCCAACTTCCTTAGCCTATAGTTTGGCTTGATCGTTTGGATCTCTGGAATGTACCTTCTTAAGAAGTCTTGGTCTAAGGATGATTGGAATGAATACTACACATTTACAGTGGAAAGATCACTAAAGCTCACTTAAAACCTCTGGAGGACCTCACATATATGGCTGGAAAGCTAAGAGAATTAAGCTCTCTGACTAAGGATACTAAATAAAATTAGAAATTAAACACCTATTGAAAAAGTTTTTGGAAATTTATAGACTTTGGAAATGCACTTTGTTGGGATTTAAGATATATTCATGCTACCTCAAGCCACTAGGTCATATCAAGGAGGCTTTATAATGTTAAGGGAAGAGTTATTGAAGCTTTGAGAGTTTGGTTCAGTTAGGTTACAAGTCTTGGCTTGGCCTATGAGATGCATTTGATTATTTTTATGATGAAGGATAAACCCAATAACCACATGGTGGCAAGGCTTCGGGAGTGTTATTTAACTCAATTATTGTTCCACCTGGGCTTGGACAAGAAAGGCATGCAAAGACTTAAGTCTACACAAGGGTTGGGCTAACAAATATAGATGTAATAGTTCATAGGAAATGCAATGTAAATGCTAGCTTGGGTTTAATTAAGTGGTTATATATATATTTAGTTCATAAAATTGTCATTTTGACCACTTGGGTTAAGAGAAGTGGCTAACCCAAGTTAAAAAGAGACTATCAGACTCTAAAACATTTTGTATGATGTATCAATATTTATCCTGATCAAATGATAAATAAGAAATGAAGATGATGCCTAGCATGAATTTTTTTTTTATATTTTTGTATTACATATATATTTGGAATTCTTGAGCTTCATCTCTATTCCAATTTGATGGCATTAAACTTTGCTTATAAGAATTCCTTACATAATTGTAGAATAATAACAAGGTAGTTTTTTTATATTTCATCCAAAAATAGATCTTTAAAGGAAACACCAGTTTTATTTATTTTAGTGGTATAGGGTACAAAAATGTTAGCTTTTGTATCTAGGTTTAAATGAAGAGAGGTTTTCACCTCTAACCTTTTTGCAACACTTTGAGAAAGTGGAGTAATGGTAATATTTTCCATATACCTTTTTAACTTCTCAAACTTAGATTGCTCTGAATAAGCTTCCCTAGTGACTTGAACCCTATCCTCATAAGAATATACTTCTTTTAAAATATTAAACATCAGCTGCTTCACACTATTCCTATATTCTATAATGCATGGCATTTTATCAATCACATATAATTCTTCCTTTGAGCTGGATTCAAAATTGATGAGTATTATAAGTGCCATTATTTGCACACTTTGCCTTTTCATTCTCTTTTATTAATTATTTTTCAAGCCTTGACCTCTTCCTCTAGATCATTGAGCCATTCTACGACCTCTTTGTGATGGAGGGTTAGTGACCAATAAACTTTGTATTTAAGATCAGAATGAAAGTTTGAGGAGGTTCTTATATCTCACAGAACTTGCCTGAGGAGGGCCAAGAGGCATGGTGAACTAATTATTTAAATTATTTCTTTATCACAAGAAATTTTTTTTGTAATTTTTTCAATACTTTGAAATAAACAATTTTATCACCTAATGTGGAAGCCAATTAACTGAACAATACTTATAGTAATGAAGATAATAATTGAATAACTTAAACTAACATTGACCATGGATTTTCAACCAAGTAATTATCATGAAAAACAATTACATAAAAGTAAAATACATTAAGTAAAAATTAGAAAGAGCACACAAAAATGTTATAGTGGTTTGGTCAACCTTGTGAAAGTTCGTTAGGGATGTTAAGCCCTATAGAACTGGCCCAAGGCTAACCAAGAGGCGGGGGAGTGAATTGGTATTTTAAAAAATTCTTTAGGCAAAGCAAGAATACAAACAAAATCACCACAAAAAATAAGTGGGGAAGAAAATAAATGCTGAAGCAGTAAAAAATAAGAACACAAGGGTTTATAGTGGTTCGGTCAACTCGACCTACGTCCACTCCCCGGAGGAGCCCTTCGCGTATTGCATTACAATCGTGACTCTCCTTTAGCCCGCACATCTAGGCGGAGATGCCTTTACAAACACCTCTTTTTGCCACACCCGGCAAGACAGAGAACCTTCCTCCTTTTGCTTCCTCCTGAAGCAAGCAAAGAACCTCGATCGCTTGTTGGAACTTACCTCTCCTAACCCTTCCAAGGATAAGACACTCTAGGGAATAAGAAGTGGAATAATGCTTGGAGCAACCCTTGTGAATCCCCTCACAAGCTCCCCCTCACGAGATTCTCTCTCTCTCTCTCTCTCCCTTTCTCTCTCTCTCTCTCTCTCTCTCTCCATTAGGTTTTCTCTGGTCAAGATAGCAGCTAAGGATGTTCAAAAATATTGAACAAGAGCTCTTAAATAGAAGAACTTCAAAGGAGCTCATTAATTACAAGTTGCCGACTTTATCGTCCAGAATGATATGTAAATCATCCTGGCTGATCATTACAAATCCCATGAGATCGGCCAGAGCATCACCCTGAAAGCAAACTGGACGATTGAAAATTGGCTTGATCGTCCAGGATGATCTCACGATCGTCCAGGAAAATTAGTTCAAATCAGACGAATATCGTCTAGAGCATCACCCTGAATTCAAACTGTCAGATCCCAATCATCCAGTACATCGCCTTGAATTTGTGCTGGCCGATATTTATCGTCCAGAAGTAACTAAGGTTTTTGAATAGATCATCCTGGCCGATCCTGCGATCGTCCAGGATGATATAATCATATCAATCATCGTTAATTATTTCCTTGATTTGTCTAATTAATTAAGGCATAATTGTGAATATCGTCCAGGCCGATCCAAGATCGTCCTGACCGATTGCCAAAAATACAGAATACCTTAATTATTTATGACGGTAATTTCTTTCTATTTTGAGCATATCGTCCAGGTTAATACAAGTATCATCCAGGATGATTGGCTAATGACGGCTTCCTTAATTAAGAACCCCTGATTAGAACTTCTGTTTTGATCCCGATCGTCCAAGACGATGTAAATATCATCCTGGCTGATTTGGTTAAAAATAGAAATCCTAAGTCTCTCAAGTGTGTGTGTGTAGGGTTACTTTGCATTATTTACACCAAATATTACAATTGACTCAAGAAGGGAAAAATAAAATTACAGACTGACTCAACCCCAATCTACCCCATCTTTAGCTGGCTCCATTTTTCCCGTCCGATCTTTGATTCAAGACAAGTAAGAGTGTTTGCCAATCATGAAAACATAGTTCATAGACCTGAATTTGAAACAATCTCCCCCTTTTAGATGATGGAAAAACACTATGACAAAAATTTAAAAAATAGCAGTGTAACATACAGAATCGAAAGTGCAAAAAATATCCTAAAACTACTTCACGTTTGACATCTCAAAAAGGAGGGAACCAAGAACAAAAGCAAACCACAAGAGCCTTTTTTTTATCAAGGCATGAAGATGATGTAGTATTCCATGTGATTGATTTTAAAAATTTGTGAGTTAATGAATTAACAGCATCAATAATCCAAAGAACAGTAGAATATTCGATCATGATTACCCTTAGCTCAAACTTTCTCTTAGGGTAGAATCGTCTCTTGAAATTAATGACCTAACTCAAAGAATCAGTTGGATATGAAGAAAAAGAATCCATTCATCACTTGGTTTAAAAAAAAATATCTTATTGAATAATGAACCAAAGTAAATTTGTCACAATCTCAAAATAATCAAAATCAAGCCTTTGATACATTAAAAATTTTAAGTTTTTAAAAGATTTGAAAGGAGAGAGGAGCTTGCTTTTTAGTCGGCTCATTTTATGCCTCTTGTCAATTGATTGGTGCTTGTGCACATATTTTGGTTTTTGATAAATAATTTTTCAATTTGGCGTCATTGCGCATCTTTTGTTGGTATCATTGGCCTTTTTTATTTTTTCAAGCTCCATTCTCTTTTACAACTTTTAAAAAGGATTCTTAGTTCTGAGTATATCTTCTAGATATTAAAGAATAGGGGCTCTCTGTCTATCATAGAGAAGAACTATCCACAAAACATAATCAATTAACCAATGACAAGAGTAATGAGGAATCTTGATGTGATAAAAAGACTTTAAGCATTATAAATACAAGATAGATTTACTTAAGCGAGTTTAAAAAGGATCTACATTTCATACACAATCTTTAATTTGAGATAGATTTTTGATTAGAAAAGAAAACTATGCCACTAAAATAGGATAGAAAAGGAGACACAATCAATAAAATATTCTTACCATCTAATAGATTAAGAGATGTAAAACATTGACTACAAATTCATAAAAAGCAAGGACAGGGCCTACAATATCATATCAGCGATGATTTTTTGAAAGATAAAAAATTAAGAAAAGCAACAAAGAAAGCAAGCCAAATCAAACAAAAAAAGGATAGAAAACAAGAAGCAAAAACGAAAAACAAAGAAAAGAACAAAAACCAAATAAAGCAAATAGAATATCAAGTTTATGCAGTTATGAGTTGCGAGCCTCCATTTGTCCAATTACCCTATGCCCTCACGAGGTCTTTGGTGAGAGCAATCCTGCAAGAATCAACAATTGTCAGATTTAGGAACCCAAATAGTTTTGGGTCCCTTCTCATAAAAATTAGAGTGTAGTGCATGTGTGTTATGCTGTGAATTTTGCAATTTTGGTTTCCACACCCAATGTGTACTATAATGAACAGTGCAAGTGTGTGAGATGTGTCCTAGCATGCCATATGAAAAACATCTAACACCTGGAAAAGGATTTCATAAATGGTTTGAGTTATAATGCCTCTTACTAGATTTTGGCTTTTGATCAAGTGTTGGTGTCATCCTAGTTTTCTTAAATGAATCCAATTCATTTTGAATCCTCAAGTTAGTAAATTTTTGGGTATCATTATCAATCCTTAAATTTTTTTCCATCTCTTTAGACTTTTTAAAATCAAATTCAAATGAGGTGTGTATGACTTTTATTGACTCATGCTCTTCAATTAATTCACAATGCTTTTTGTTTAACTCGTCAAATTCATCAAGTAGAGCTATATGATTTGAATCAATTGTAGAATGATCTTTAGTCATAATTGCATGCTCTTTTTGTAACTCCAAAAATTCTAATTTTAAGCTTGCATGTGTTTTCTTGAGTTTCCTATATGATGCATGAATTTTTTTAGAAATTTCAAGAAGTTGAACGTAGGAAAGTTCACATACCTCTTCTTGATCGAGATGATCGTCTGCCATCAAGCACAATTTTGTTCTCTCATCTTTTGTTTCCGTCTCCGATGAATCTGATGCAGTATCAGCCCAAAATGCCTTTTGGAGTTTTTTCTTGTCCTTCCTGGTCTTGGGTTTCTCCTCACCCTTTCCTTTGCTTGAGTGATCTTGAAGTGTAGGACAGTTAGCATTCACATGTCCAAGTTTCCTGCATTCATAACAAACAACATCAGAAGATCCTTTAGAATATTTGTTATCCTTACCTTTTCTCCAATGATGCTTTTTCTTCTTCCTTAGAAAGTTTCTAAATTGCCTTGAGATGAAGGAAACTTCATCGCTCTCAGACCCGGAAGAATTGGAGTCAGATTTCTGTTCCTTCAGTGCCACCATTTTCTCTTTCTTTTTCTCACCTACATCAAGATTTCTTTGATTCACCCCTTGCTCGTAAGCAATGAGTGAGCCAAGTAAGTTGTCAATCGAATACGTGTTCAAATCCTTAGATTCAGTTATAGCAGTAATTTTTGCATCAAAAGAGGAAGGCAAGCATCGTAAAATCTTGTTTACTTTTTCAAAATTCGAAAGCTCTCTTCCTAAGGCATGCAAGGAAGTAACAATCTGAGTAAATCTCATATACATTTCAGAAATTGATTCATGAGGTTTCATATGAAAAAAGTTCGTAGTCATGCAAGAGAATGTTCAAATAGGGTTGTTTAACTTCATTTGTGCCTTCATAAGTGATACACAATTTATCCCAAATTTATTTACCAGTTTTGTAAGTGGAAACACGCATGTAGTCTTCTGATTTTAAAGCACAGAAAAAACAATTAAGATATTTTGCATTCAATTGAGCCAAATCCCTATCATCTAAAGTCCATTCAGTAATAGGAAGTGGAATAATAATGTCGTTAAGTTTACCAGTTGGAAGTGTGTAACCATCCGTATCAAGCATCCACATGCGATAATCAGTAGATTGTAAAAATTTTGACATGCAAGTTTTCCAAAAATCAAATGGAATATTATCAAACAAAGGTGGTCGGGTAATAAAATACCCTTCCGATGTATTACGATTCCCAAAGTTAGCATTGGATCAAAATTCAAAAAGTTTTCAAACTTAGTTTTTATGAATCCCGCTATGATACCACTTGAAAGTTCGTTAGGGATGTTAAGCCCTATAGAACTGGCCCAAGACTAACCAAGAGGGGGGGGGGGTGAATTGGTATTTTAAAAAATTCTTTAGGCAAAGCTCGAATACAAACCAAATCACCACAAAAAAATAAGTATGGGAGAAAATAAATGTGGAACCAGTAAAAAACAAGAACATAAGGGTTTATAGTGGTTCGACCAACTCCACCTACATCCACTTCCCGGAGGCGCCCTCCGAGTATTGAAATACAATCGTGACTCTCCTTTAGCCCCCACAGCTAGGCGGAGAAGCCTTTACAAACACCTCTTTTTGCCACACCCGGCAAGGAAGAGAACCTTCCTCCTATTGCTTCCTCCAGAAGCAGGCAGAGAACCTCGATCACTTGCTGGAACTTACATCTCCCAACCCTTCCAAGGACAAGAGACTCTAGGGAAGAAGAAGTGGAATAATGCTTGGAGCAACCCTTGTGAATCCCCTCACAAGCTCCCCCTCACAAGATCCTCTCTCTCTCTCTCTCTCTCTCTCTCTCTCTCTCCTTTAGGTTTTCTCAAGTCAAGACAGTAGCCAAGGATGTTCAAAAACTATGAACAAGAGCTCTTAAATAAAAGAGCTTCAAAGGATCTCATTATTTGCAAGTTGTCAACTTTATCATCCAGAATGATATGTAAATCATCTTGGCTGATCAGTATAAATCCCACGAGATCGGCCAAAGCATCTCCCAGAATGCAAACTGGAAGATTGAAATTTGGCTTGATTGTCCAGGACGATCTCACAATCGTCTAGGCCGATCAATTCAAATCAGAGGAAAATCCTCCAGAGCATCGCCCTGAATTCAAGCTGTCCAATTCCGATCGCCCAGCACATCGCCCTGAATTTGTGATGGCCGATATTTATCGTCCAGAAGTAACTAAGGTTTTTGAATAAATCATCCTAGCTGATCCTGCGATCATCCAGGATGATGTGATCGTATCAATTATCCTTAATTACTTCCTTAATTTGTCTGATTAATTAAGGCATAATTGTGAATATCGTCTAGGCCGATCCAAGATCGTCGTGGCCGATTGCCAAAAATACATAATACCTTAATTGTTTATGATGGCAATTTCTTTCTGTTTTGAGCATATCGTCTAGGTTAATACAAGTATCATCCAAGATGATTGGCTAATAACGGATGCCTTAATTAAGAACCCCTGATTAGAACTTATGTTTTGATCCCGATCGTCCAAGACGATGTAAATATCATCCTGGCTGATTTGATTAAAAATAGAAATTCTAAGTCTCTCAAGTGTGTGTGTGTAGGGTTACTTTGCATTAGTTACACCAAAGATTACAATTTACTCAAGAAGAGAAAAATAAAATTACAAACTGACTCAACCCAAATCTACTCCATCTTGAGCTAGCTCCATTTTTCCGTCCGATCTTTGATTCCTAAAAAGTCAGTAGTAAAAGGCAGTCCAAGACAAGTAAGAGTATTTGCCAATCATCAAAACATAGTTCATAGACCTGAATTTGCAACAATCTCCAGCTTTTTTATGATGGCAAAACACTATGACAAAAATTTAAAAAATAATAACGTAACATACGTAATCGAAAGTGCAAAAAATATCCTAAAACTACTCCCCCTTTTGACATCTCAAAAAGGAGGGAACCAAGAACAAAAGCAAACCACAAGAGCCTTTTTTTTTTAATCAAGGCATGAAGATGATGTAGTATTCCATGTGATTGATTTTAAAAATTTGTGAGTTAATGAATTAACAGCATCAATATTCTAAATAACAGTAGAATATCCGATCATGATTACCCTTAGCTCGGACTTTCTCTTAGGGTAGAATAATCTTTTGAAATCAATGACCTAACTCAAAGAATCAATTGGATATGAAGAAAAAGAATACATTCATCACTTGGTTTAAGAAACATATCTTATAGAATAATGAACCAAAGTAAATTTGTCACAATCGCAAAACAATCTAAATAAAGCCTTTGATACATGAAAACTTCTAAGTTTTTAAAAGATTTGAAAGGAGAGAGGAGCTTGCTTTTTAGTGCGCTCATTTTATGCCTCTTGTCAATTGATTGGTGCTTGTGCACATCTTTTGCTTTTTGATATATAATTTTTCAATTTGACGTCATTGCGCATCTTTTGTTGGCATCATTGGCCAATTTTTTTTTTTTTGCAAGCTCCATTCTCTTTTATAACTTTTAAAAAGGATTCTTTGTTGTGAGTATATCTTCTAGATATTAGAGAATATGGGCTCTCTCTCTAACATAGAGAAGAACTATCGACAAAACAAAATCAATTAACCAATGACAAGAGTAACGAGGAATCTTGATGTGACAAAAAGACTTTAAGCATTATAAATACAAGATTGATTTACTTAAGAGAGTTTAGAAAGGATCTACATTTCATACACAATCTTTAATTTGAGATAGATTTTTGATTAGAAAAGAAAACTATGCCACTAAAATAGGTTAGAGAAGGAGACACAATCAATGAAATATTCTTACCATCTAATAGATTAAGAGATGTAAAACATTGACTATAAATTCTCAAAAAGCAAGGACAAGGCCTACAATATCATATCAGCGATGATAAAGGATTTCTTAAATGGTTTGAGTTATAATGCCTCTTCCTAGGTTTTGGCTTTTGATCAAGTGTTGGTGCATCCTAGTTTTCTTAAATGTATCAAATTAATTTTGAATCCTCAAGTTAGTAAATTTTAGGGCATTATTATCAATCCTTAAATTTTTTTAAATCTCTTTAGACTTTTTAAAATCAGATTCAAGTGAGGTGTGTGTGAATTTTAGTGACTCATGCTCTTAAATAAATTTAGAATGTTTTTTATTTAACTCGTCAAATTCATCAAGTAGAGCCATATGATTTGAATCAATTATAGAATGATCTTTAGTCATAATTGCATGCTCTTTTTGTAACTCAAAAAATTCCAATTTTAAGCTTGCATGTGTTTTCTTGAAATTCCTATATGATGCATGAATTTTTTCAGAAATTTCAAGAAGTTGATCGTAGGAAAGTTCACATACCTCTTCTTGATCGATATGATCGTCTGCCATCAAGCAAAATTTTGTTGTCTCATCTTCTGGTTCCAACTCCGATGAATCTGATGCAGAATCTGCCCAAAATGCCTTTTGGAGTTTTTTCTTATCCTTCCTGGACTTGGGTTACTTCTCACCCTTTCCTTTGCTTGAGTGATCTTGAAGTATAGGACAGTCGGCTTTCACATATCCAGGCTTTCTGCATTCATAACAAACTACATCAGAAGATCCATTAGAATATTTGTTACCCTTACCTTTTCTCCAATGATGCTTTTGCTTCTTCCTTAGAAAGTTTCTGAATTGCCTTGAGATGAAGGCAACTTCATCGCTCTAAGACTCGGAAGAATCGGAGTCAGATTTTTGTGCCTTCAGTGCCACCATTTTCTCTTTCTTTTTCTCACCTACATTAAGATTTCTTTGATTCACCCCTTGCTCGTAAGCAATGAGTGAGCCAAGTAAGTTGTCAATCGAATATGTATTCAAATCCTTAGATTCAGTTATAGCACTAATTTTTGCATCAAAGAGGAAGGAAAGCATTGTAAAATCTTGTTTACTTTTTCAAAAATTGAAAGCTCTCTTCCTAAGGCAAGCAAGGAAGTAACAATCTGAGTAAATCTCGTATACATTTTAGAAATTGATTAATGAGATTTCATATGAAAAAGTTCGTAGTCATACAAGAGAATATTTAAACAGGATTGTTTAACTTCATTTATGCCTTCATAAGTGATACACAATTTATCCCAAATTTTTTTACCAGTTTTGCAAGTGGAAACACGCATGTAATCTTCTAATTTTAAAGCACAAAAAAAAAAACAATTAAGACATTTTGCATTCAATTGAGCCAAATCCCTATCATATAAAGTCCATTCAGAAAAAGGAAGTGAAATAGTAATGTCGTTAAGTCTACCAGTTAGAGGTGTGTAACCATCCGTAACAAGCATCCACATGCGATAATCAGTAGATTGTAAAAACATAGACATGCGAGTTTTCCAAAAATCAAATGGAATATTATGAAACAAAGGTGGTCGGGTAATAGAATACCCTTCTGGTGTATTACGATTCTCAAAATTAGCCATGGATCAAAATTCAAAAAGTTTTCAAAGTTAGTTTTTATGAATGCTGCTCTGATACCACTTGAAAGTTTATTAGGGATGTTAAGCCCTACAGAACTGGCCCAAGGTTAACCAAGAGGGTGGGGGGGGGGGGAATTGGTATTTTAAAAAATTCTTTAGGCAAAGCACGAATAAAAACCAAATCACCACAAAAAATAAGTGCAGAAGAAAATAAATGCGGAAGCAATAAAAGAAAAAAGAACATAAGGGTTTATAGTGGTTCAGTCAAGTCGACCTACGTCCACTCCCAGGAGGCACCCTTCGAGTATTGTGCTACAATCATGACTCTCCTTTATCCCCCACAGCTAGGCGGAGAAGTCTTTACAAATACCTTTTTTTGCCACATCCAGCAAGGCAGAGAACCTTCCTCCTTTAGCTTCCTTCTGAAGTAGGCAGAGAACCTCGATCGCTAGCTAGAACTTACCTCTCCCAACCCTTAAAAGGACAAGAGACTCTAGGGAAGAAGAAGTGGAACAATGCTTGGAGCAACCCTTGTGAATCCCTTCACAAGCTCCCCCTCATAAGATCCTCTCTCTCTCTCTCTCCCTCTCTCTCTCTCTCTCCTTTAGGCTTTCTCAGGTCAAGATAGCAGCCAAGGATGTTCAAAAATGTTTAACAAGAGCTCTTAAATAAATAGAAGAGCTTCAAAGGAGCTCATTAATTGCAAGTTGCCGACTTTATTGTCCAGGACGATATGTAAATCGTCCTGGCCTATCAGTACAAACACCATGAGATCGGCCAGAGCATCGCCCTGAATACAAACTGGATGATTGAAAATTTGCTTGATCGTCCAGGTCGATCAGTTAAAATCAAAGGAAAATCATCCAGAGCATCGCCTTGAATTTAAGATCTCTGATTCTGATCATCCAGTACATCGCCCTGAATTTGTGCTGGTCGATATTTATCATCCAGAAGTAACTAAGGTTTTTGAATAGATCATCCTGGCCGATCCTACGATCGTCCAGGACGATGTGATCGTATCAATCATCCTTAATTAGACTCTGTTACTTGACATCCTATTCTACCCAACCTTGAGCTTTGAGCAACCGAGAGCAGTGTGTATTTTACTTATAATGTTAGTGCTCTAAAATAAAAATAATATCTAAAATATTCACTTATAAATAAAAAAATTCAATCAATAATATTTGTCATTTTTAAAATCATAGACTAGGGGTTTTGGATTGTAATAATCTCCAACTTTTTT
Organism: Dendrobium catenatum; assembly: GCF_001605985.2. NCBI lineage: Eukaryota > Viridiplantae > Streptophyta > Magnoliopsida > Asparagales > Orchidaceae > Dendrobium > Dendrobium catenatum. The sequence continues at coordinate 181,930 of NW_021318841.1, read as the reverse complement.
ATGATGGAAAATAATGTTAGTTCAGAGGTAAAATAAAAATTTCTTATCCTAGGCTCCCTCTCAATAGGTGATAGATTTAAAAGTTAGGGGTTCTATTTTTATAATTTTTTTATTTTGTTATTTTTTTTTTAATTTTTAAACTTTTTTTTAAATAAAGAGAAAAAATAGTAGAATAAAAAACAAACACATAATTATATTAAAATAAAAACAAACAACCTAATGCATATTCTCTCCCCCTTTTTACATCACCAAAAAGTGGAGGCTCATAAAAAATGTGAATATTACTAGATAGAAAAGCAATAAAATGCAACAAACAAGCACTAACATATGACATATCCATATCAAGTGGTGGTTGTTATGGTTGTTTAAAGTATTTATATATTGAAATGAAATGATCATTAGTTTGAGAAAACTTTTCTCCAAACCATCCAATGACTTCCTCGTGTTATTTCTATTATTGTTGAAGGTTATGGTCTAGACTAATTTAAAATTGCTCATGCCTCTTTATTATATTATTATGAGGGTAGGCAGTGTAGGTATGTGCAGGTGGTTGTGCTTGTCCACCTATAGGAGCAGCTTCCCCTTCTTCAACAAAATCATGAACATCATGCTCTTGACCCCGATAGAAAATAATATGAAAGGAAGCATCCGTATATAAAATGGGAAGATTATCGGGAGGAGCATAATAGTTGATTTGGTAATTGTTTTCTAAGACATAACCTATAATGTGTCATAGTGTGACATTTTCCTTTCTTATGATATTGGGTTGTCAAATTGGAGTCTTGTTTTTTAAACAATAATCTTAAGATATTAATCAAATTGAGTATTGAAAATTATAAAATAGGTGAATATGGAAAGAAGTAGAGTGATGTTGACCTGATCACCAAATTTGGTTATAATTAAAGTTCAAAGAACATGAAGGATGACTCGGGTATTTTAATTTAGAAGGTGGACTAAGCTTTCATTTTTATTTAAGGCCACATTTTGAATGGTTCGGTTGATAACACTCTAGTCAAAATCAATTCAAGAAGCCATAGATTGTGGGCAAGGACCTTTGGTAGAAAGTTTGATATACTGACCTAAGTCATCCTTATTATTTTCTATAGGTTAGTTACATACATAAGAGGTCATGGTAAAGGTTTATGACACTAAGATAATTTAAGAATTTATAAATAAATTTATAATTAATTTGAAAGGCTTAGGTGAGTAGGAATTAAAGAGTTATAGTGGCATAGAGGTTCATCACCTCAAAGTTGGGTATAGGTTGATTGAGCATTTTGGAGGGGTTTATTTGACCCTCCTTAAATTTGTAGTATGCATCATCATCTATTGTGGTTAAAAATTCATTATCGAAGAGATAAGAGGGGGTGGAGATCCCATTGGTCATTTGATTGCATTTACTTCCACCAGCCATTATAGAATTTAGATTGGAGAGGATAGAAGTTTGAAGAAAGAATTAGTTGAGTGATTGAAACCTTTAGTAAACTCTCCAATTTATAGATTTTTTCAAATCATATAGTATAATGTGATATCATACAATAGGATTAAAGGAGTTAAATCATCTGCATGACTTGTCAGGAAAAGGTGGTCAAATTGTATAATATGATAAGTATCATATTATACAATTTTAAGTAAATGCATTCTTCCCGAGGAGTCCTCTATATGACTTTTTGACTAAATTCATCATATTGCATGAGAAAGTGTTTACACAATACAAGATACAGTAATGATCATACCAGTTGAGTTGAATTCTTCCAAACAAATTCTAACATATGGATTCTATAATAAAAAGGGTGGTTAAAATAGTACAAAGTGCAATTAGTATCATACAAATCTAATTGAACTCATCCAAATAGATTCTACACATGGATCATATAGTTTGAAGGGTGGTTGGTACAATATGATCACAAATAATTAAACTCATCTTCAATGCTCATTTGGCTGATGGCTATGATTTATGCATAATTGGTCATAGTGTATAGTACGAATGTGGATCATACAATATGATAGAAATTTTTTTGTTTATAAATTTTTTTTTTTTGAAAAATTTTGGATCTAGTGAAGGGTGTGTGTATGGTGATAAGAAATGCCTTTAAAATTAAAAATAAAAAATAAAAAAATATGTAAAAATGACAGTACATACATAAATGTACAGAAAAATAGACATATATAATCTAACACATACGAATTGTTCATTTCAAATGATAACTAAAATTGATTTATCTTGAGTTAAGCATGAATGTTTATAACACATACTCTAGTCCTGAAGGTGCTAACGGTGTCATAGGCTAGGTGTTCAATTAAAATGTCTACCAATTGGACTTAAGTAGCTATATGAAGCAATTTTATATCTCCCTCAGCTACCTGATCTCTTATAAAGTGATTGCTAATGTCTATATGCTTTGTGTGGGAGTGTTGAATTGGATTTTTTGATATGCAAATGACACTAGTATTACAAAATGGAATAAAAATGGTTCCTACTAGTACTCCAAGTTCTAAAATTTGTTACTTTAGCCATAACACTTGAGAAACACAGCTTTCTGTAATAATATATTTTGCCTCAACAGTGGGGCTGAGTTCTATTATCTGTTAGGTCAAGAGTTTAAATATTATCCTATAAATTGGTAAGTTCCAAAAGTTCTTTTCCTATCAACCCTACATCATTTAAAGTCCAAATCACAATATACTACGATTTCAAAGTAAGTGTTATTCCTAAGACACAAGATTCTTAAGTTTTTGGTTCCTAAGAGATATCTAAGGATTCACTGAACAACAGTCAACTGAGATTCTTTTAGATTAGCCTAAAAGCTAGCATAAAGACAAACACTAAACATAATATCAGGTCTTCTAGTAGTCAAGTAAAGAAGTTATCCAATTATTCCTCTATATTTCTTCTGGTCTACTCTCCATTTGGGTCCTTATGTACTTATATGTTAGAGCTCAAGGGAGTGTTTATTGACTTAGTGTTATCCATTTCATATTTCTTAAAAATATTTTTTATGTATTTAAATTGGCTAAGAAAGGTCCCATTATTCATTTGCTTTATACTAAACCCCAGAAAATAGTTCAGCTCTCCCATTATACTTCTTTAATTCTCTACTAATTATTTTCAGAAATTCATCACATAGTTGATATATGAGGATCTAAATAACAAGACATCAACATAAATTTGGATGATGAGTAATTATTCTCTTACCTTTTAAAAGAATTGGGTTGGGTCTACACTATCTTTAACAAATGCTCTTTTAAGTAGAAATGTGCTTAGCCTTTCATGCCATGCTCTAGGTGCTTGTTTTAGTCCATATAATACTTTCATTAACTTGAACATATGATTTGGAAATTATGAATTTTCAAAGCCTAGGGGTGGCTCAACGTTAAAATCTTCTTTAATCAACCCATTTAGGAAGGCACTCTTAGCATCCATTTGATACAATTCAATTCCTCTAAAGTATTTAAAAGCTAGTAGCACCCTAATGTCTTCTAGTATAGGTATAGGGGCAAAGGATTCCTTAAAATTAACTCCTTTAATTTGATTGTACTCTTAGTAGCTAATCTGGCCACATTTCTAATCATAGAGTAATTCATCTTATTTTTTAAATCTACTTTATTCCAATCACACTCTAGTCTTTTTGTCCTTTGATTAGTTCCCAAGCATCATTTCTAATAAATTAATTTTGATTTTCATACACTATTAGGATACATAATTCATCACCTAGGGCTGGATCTATATTGGTAAGTTCTATCATGGAGATAAAATAAGAAGGATTAACTTCCTTCCAAAGTCCACGCTACTTCTAACATATTCAGATGAGACTCCTAAGATAAGTTCTTTAGGATGTCTAAAAAAATATCTTCATTATCTAGGTAGTTTTTTCTAAGGTTCTACTCTATCTCTTATTCAGCTTGGATCTAACATTCGCCTTATTTAAAACATAATGATTAGTATTTATGGCTCATACCCAAAAATATCTAAGGAGTGAGTAATTAGTTAGGATGGCCCTATTAGCTTCAACAAAGGCTTTATTTTTTCTTTCAGCTATTTTGTTCTCCTGATGGGTCTTAGGGGAAGAGAAGTTATGTTATATAACAATTTCTTCACAGAAAGATTCAAACCTATCATTTTTAAATTCTCCACCAGGGTCATTTTGAATGGTTAAAATTTCACATCATAATTTCTTTTGAATCCATCTAGAGATTTTTAAAATATTACTTAAGTATTAAGCTTCAAGAAACCCTACAAATTCATGCTGTACTTCACTATTCATACAGTATGATTAGAATTTGCATAGTATGATCAGTTCAATAACTATACCCATAATGTATGATGCAAATAGTCATTCAAATAAACTGTTCAACTTTTTGAACACATTGTATAGTATGATCTAAAGATCATTCTATATGATATGCTTGCTTTCTCTCTATTCATAAAAAATAATTCCTTAGATGATTGGACTGTTAATCATCCCATACTGTTGTCATTGTATAGTATAATTTGTGTTAAGATAGTTGCTATTTGCATGTTTTACACTTTTACAATTTGTATAGTTTTGTTGATTCCAAACATTATTGTTCAAATGTGTAGTTATCTCCTAAAAATTTTAGAAGATTTGTATTTGATCTTATGTGTACTAACATTTCAGGAAAATTGAACTCCAGACTACGAAGACTTTAAATAAAATTCAGCATGAGAAACTTTGTGTATTTGAACCTTGTACTTTTCTTTGAAATAAACTTGAAAGGGAGTGATTGTAATTGAGTGAATAAAAACATACACACACATAAGGAGATCATATAAAATTTATACCGATCGTACGGGACGATATCAGTTCGTACGGGACGATCAGACAGTTATCTCCTATTGAGCACATGAAACGAATAGGAACTGGCTTGAAAAATTTTTCTAAGTCTTATTTGTCCAGGACGAAATTAAAAATCATCCGGGACAATTTGTTCTCTATAAGATTTTCGTCCAGACGAAATTAAATTATCGTACATGACGATTTGCTCTCTGTAAAATTTTCGTCCAGATGAAATTAAATATCGTCCAGGACGATCTGTTCTCTGTAAGATTTTCGTCCAGACGAAATTAAATTATCGTACATGACGATTTGCTCTCTGTAAAATTTTCGTCCAAACGAAATTAAAAATCATCCAGAATGACCTGTTCTCTGTAAAATTTTCGTCCAGACGAATAACATTTTTGTCTATACGATTAACCGACTTAGAACGGTTTTTCTACAGTTTTTGGAACCGACCTTGTAATAACCGTTCGTACCAAACGAACTTAGTTCATATGGAATGATCAGCTTGTACGAAAATATTTCATAGACATATGCAAACAGGTTCGTTTCAAAGCTTTTAAGTAAAATCGTCTAGGACGATCCACGATCGTCTCTTTGCT
>NW_021318841.1:168254-172347 GCF_001605985.2 Dendrobium catenatum | reverse complement strand
AGTTCTATAGGGCTTAACATCCCTAACGAACTTTCAAACCCATGCTATCGTAAGCTTGCTCCATGTCCAGTTTGACTGCCATCACGCCTTTCTTATTTTTTGAGATTCTAAATTTGTTGAAGATCTCATGAGCTAGCAAACAATGCTCAGACATCGATCTCCCTGGAATGAATGCTACTTGTTCTTCAGAAATTATTTTTGTGATGCATCCTTTCAATCTATTCACTATCATAGTTTCCACCAACTTATAAGTAGTTTGACACAAACTTATAGGTTTGTAATTAGCTGGAACAATTGGATTTTTCATCATGGGGACTAAAACAATCAATCTATCTTTCCACTCATCATGCATCAAACCAGTTTTAAAAAAACTATCAATTGCTTTCAACATTACTTCTTCCACAATGTTCTAATAAAATTTAAAAAATAAGGTAGTAATTCCATCCAAACCGGCAGATTTATTATTACCTTGTTGAAAAATAACATTTGTTAACTTTTCCTTTAAAAATTCTGCAATCATAAAATCAACATCTCATTGTGATAATTTGTAGTTTTCAGTAAATCCAGGCCAACACGTCAGCTTGCATTCTCTGGCCTTCCATTTTTTTCTCAAAAAAATCATGAAAAATATCCTCAATGTGCTCAAACTCCTCCAACAAGGTTATTTTCATCTTTGATTTGTCTTAAAAGATTTCCATTTTTCTTTGTTGAAGCAAAATTATGGAAAAAAATTGGAATTAGTTTCCCCCTCTTCATGCCATCTATCTTTAGCTCTTTGATTCCACCAAGTAGATAACCCTCCTAAAGTAACATTGAGCTCATGTACTTTACTTCTAAGCAAGTTCAGCTTTTCCAGTGTAAGACCATCTTTTGCAGCTTCCTCCAATTGTAGTTCCAAATTTTCTTTTTTCAATTCTTCCTTCAACAAGTTCAAACATTTACACATGTTCTTATTCAAGAAAAATAGGGACTTCAGCATTCTTGTAAGCTTCCTTTGTAAGACATCTGCATGAATACCAAAATCTAAATTTTTTCATGATTTTAACACAATATTTCATGCTGCAGTATATGATTTCCATGTATCCTCAAATCTGATGATTTTAAAATGGTTGTATTGAGGCTCAAACAAGTTAAAAGTAATAGGATTGTGGTCAAACGCTACCTTTGCTAGATGTCTAACCTTTGCCATAGGTGTCTTTTGCAATGTTCCAGAGTTCAACAAGCATCTATTTAACCTCTCCTAGATTCTTGTAGCACCTTCTTTGTTGTTGCACCGAGTAAATCTTGGTCCAACAAAACCAATATCATGAAAATCATTATTGGCAAAAAAAAAAGCTTCATCTCCTTAGGTCCCTTGAAAAAAAAAAGAACCTCTTGCCCCCTCTCTTGTCATCTTTAGTTAAGATGCAATTGAAATCACCTCCAACAATATAAGGTCTACTACATGACAAAAACTTTTCAAGCATTTCCCACATACTTCTTCTTACATAAAAATCTTTGTTACCATAAATCGTGGCCATATTACAAGTACCCAATATATGAATATTAGGAACCTCAATAACCACTTGAGAAGAATGTTCAACTACCTCAAAAGACAACATTCTTATTCCTTAAAACCAAAATCCCACCTAAGGTTCCCTCAGCACGATGATGAAAAAAATCCTAGTCACTCCCAATAAGACTATTAACATCCCTCCTATCAATGCTAGAAAGCTTAGTCTCAGTAAGACCAATAAAAAATCCATCATGGTCTTTCACAATCTCTCTAAGATATAGAGAGGCCTTCCTCATTCTAGCCCCCCTACAATTCCAGAACACAAAGGAAGCCATTAATTACCAATAGGAGAAGAGTCCCCACCTATCTTGCCACATTTCACCTCCCCTCTTCTCTTCCTATGAGCAACTTCAACAGGACCCATTGACTTCAATTCTTTTGCTAGTTTATTTTTTCATGAATTTGTACTAACATTTTTAGAATCTGTTGGATCTCCATTAACAATTTTTTTTCCAAAAGGACTGGTTGGTTTTGTCATAGAAACGCCAGCATCTTTGTGTATTACATTAGTACAAATAGCGGCATCTTCAATTTTGTTTATAACTTCAACTGCAACAACTTCAATAACTTCACCTTCTTCAATTTTGTTCTTTTGTCACTATAGGTGACTTTCCCCTCTGTATTTGAATTTTTTCTATAATACATGGGCTTTTGTCCCAAATTTACCCAAAAACAAAACACTGGCAGCGATTGCTGAATCATGATTGTGCAAACTATCTATAATTAAGTAAATAGATATTTAAGTTGCTTAATTTAATTATAATTTTTAATGAATTGAATTAGATATAATCTTCATTTAGGATCATGTTATACAATCATCAATCGTACGAGACTTCGTAGAGAACTCTCCTCGAAAAAAAAAGGATTTTCCTAGATGATTTGTTATTCAATTCAGCTAACAATATTGTATGAAATAAAGATCGAATTATACAATCAAAATTGATTTAATTGAAAATTAGGGTTTTAGGAAGACCATATTACAAACTCTTGTGGCCTTTGAGAACAACTCATTGGGTAGTTAAGTGACAATTTCTTTCTTTGTCAGAGCTTGAAGAGAGTCCACATTCACAAGTGAGAGAGATGAGGTGAGGCTGAAAGAGGGAGAAGAGCCTTGAGATGGTCAAAGGAGTGTGAGGTGGTTCACACGGTTACTCTGACTAGCCTGCACCTTGGATCCTCTAGTTGTATTTTTGGTGGAGCTTTTGAATAGAAGCTCTAAGAGGATGAGTCATTGGGGCCAAAGACCTCATAGTTGAGGAGGCTATGGTTTCAACATCTCCTACAGGTTAGGAAGTGAGAAAGGATCGCCATCTTTACATAAGTGATGAGCTGAAAGGATATATGGCATCTCTACCAGGATTGTAGATGAAAGGAGGGGCAACATCTCTACAAGGATAAGGAGGCAAGAGGAGGGATCAACAATTCTGTTAGGTTAAGTAAGAAAAAGGAGGGATGGCATCTTCGCCATGCCAAGGAGGTGAGAGGAGAGAGATTCTTCAGTTGTAAGGAGTATATAAAGGTGATTCTCTGCCTGTGGTAGCAATAAGGGCTTTTTTACCAAACTGTTTGCTGAAGGAGAGTCAGTGTTTAGTACAATATCCAATGAGGAGGACCTTTGAGGAGTGAACATTAGTCAATTTGATTTAATCGCTATAAACCTTGGTTTGTATTTTTTGACTTTTTGTGTGATTTAATTATAATTTATTTTGTTGCACTATGATTTCATTATGATTATATTTATGGAAAAAGATTTTAGTATTTTTTTATTGATCTTTGGTTTGAAAATAAGAAAATAAAATAATAATAAAATATAATTTTTTTTCCAAAAGTCTAAAATAAAAAAAATCCAAATTTTCTTTTCATTTTGTTTTGAGTTCTTTTGCTTTATCACTTTTGAAACTTTCAAGACTAATTTTTTAAGAAAAATATTTTTAAACTTCCAAAAAGTTTTAAAATAACCGATTCATCCCCTCCTCTTGTTGTGTCTTTTGCACTTTCATACTAGTAGGGAAACTTAAACCAATCCTTAAGAAAAGCATTTATATTTGAATGGGATATCTATCCCAAACAAGTGTAAATAGGATGCTTGAATGGGTGTTCGCTCCCAAATAAACATATTTAAGTGGTTAGATCAAGACAATATCAAAGACTATACTGTCCAATTAACAAGAGTTCTAAAGAAAGGATACACCTGGGGGAAACTTACACCATTCCTTAATGAAAGTTAGTTAGGGATGTTAAGCCCTATAGAACTGGACTGCCCAAGCTAACCAAAGGGGGGGAAATTGGTATTTAAATTTCGTTTTAACAAAGATATAAAAAACATAAACCAAAATCACGCATATTAAAAATAAATGCGGAATTAAAAAAGTGAGGAAGCTAAAAAACCAGAAACAGAAATTAAGTGTCGTAATCCACCTACTCCCCGCTGAGCACCCTCCAAGTATTGCACTAACAATAAACGGGACTCTCCTTAGCCCCCACCTACGCGGAGAAGCCCTCACTAAAGAACCATCCTTTTGCCAACACCCGACAAGG
>NW_021318841.1:129330-168154 GCF_001605985.2 Dendrobium catenatum | reverse complement strand
AAGGATCGGCCAGAGCGCATCGCCATTCTGGATGCAAACTGTAGGGAACGATTGAAATTGGCTGATCGTCCAGGCCGAGTCTATCACAGTCGTCCTGCGCTGATCAGCTTCAAATCAATGGAAAAATAGTCCTGAGGAAATAGCCCTGGATACGAGGCTGGCCGATATTATCGTCCTGAGTAACTTAAGGTTTTTTTGAGCCGGTATCGTCGCTGGCAGTATCCTGCGATCGTCCAGGATGATATGATCGTATTATGTCTTCCTTAATTATCTCCTTGATTTTCCTGATTCAATTAAGGCATAATTTGAAGAATTCGTCCAGTACCGGATCAATGATTTTCGTTTCCTCCTGGCCCGATAATTAAAAATATAGTAATACCTTAATTTCTATGGCGGCAACATTCTTTTCTTATTTTGAGGCTTATCGATCCTGGCCGATACATATGTATCGTCCAGGACCGGATTATGTTAATGACGGTTGCCTAATTAAGAATCCTTACTTTAGACTTTCTGTTTTAAGCACTGATCGTTGCCAGGCTTGATGCTAAAAAATCGTCCTTGGGCCGATATGAGTAAAAACAGAAATTCTAGTCTCTCAAGTGTGTGGTGTATGGCTTACTTAAGCATCAATCTTCTTTGCCATTACAAGTTAGACCTCAAGAATTGAAAAACAAAAAGTATAGACTGACTCAACCCTAAACCTACGCAATCCTTAACTGGCTTCGTCTGTTCGTCTGATCTTTTATTCCTAAAAAGTTAGAAGAAACAAGTAGTCCAAGAGAATTAATAGTGTTTGTCAATCATCAAAACACAGGTCATGAAAATAGGTTTGCAACACTTAAGAATGAAAATTATACCTGAATCAAATATATATATCCCAAATTAGTAGAATTAAGGATAATTGAATGGGTGGCCGCCCCCAAATGAGTTGAAATAAGTAGACACTAGGGAATTTAAAGTTTCCTAGTTTTATTATAATTCTCTTGGCCAAGTCTCATCATTTGGACCAAGTTCATTATAGATACATTAACAAATTTAAAATTTCCTTCTAATGCCCATTCATATTTACCACCCAACTTCTAATGGAAAATGGGTCTTCGTAGAACCAGGACCAAGACTTCTACTTGGAAGATTCTTTGATGAAGCATTTTATCACGTGCTTGTTTCATATGTGTTTTATACATCTAGAGCTTTTATTAAGCCTACAACCTTCTCTCTTCTAAACCATCAAGCTCTTCTAAAGGGAGTCTGATATTATGTTTTGAAGCTATATTGTACTTTAGTGTAAGTCACAAATAATGAAGTTGTAACTAAAGGGAAAATAACCACTGCTTTAAAGACTAAAGTGAATGGTGTAGACTAATTTGGAGTATCATATGCAGTTTGATATACCCACATAGCTTCTCTCAAGTTATCAAGTTATTAATGTTTATTATCATCTAAGATTTTCTAAAGAATTTGCACTTAAGTTTTGTTAAAGTCCTCAAGCAATCTATTTTCTTGAGGATAATACATGTTTGATTCTAATCAATTATGATATATAATAAAGTTTTTTATTTTGGTTCTTTTGAATGTTAGATCTTTTTCAAATATGTTCATAAGAAGAGCACCAAATTGATATATGATATGGTCTTTAAATAAATTTAGTGCATGGTCTAATTTAACCACTCTCAATGAGATTACTTCCACCCTTTTTTAGAAGTAATATATTGTTGTTAATATAAATTGGTGACCTCTAAATGATGGAAGATCAATCAGATTGATGATATTAATATCCAAGATTTAAAATGGCCACAAACTAATGGTTGTATATAAGATATTTTCTGGTTGATGTAAGACTACCCAATGAACTTGACACTAATGGAGACAACATGCAACATTCATGTAATCATCTATCACTGATGATTAATAATATCCCATCCTTTTAATCTTCATAACACTACTGAGTGTCACATAATCTAGCACGCACTTCTTATGCAATTTTTTGCACTTCTAATTTACTTATACAACATAACCACATCTAACTAAAGGATATTTGATATAGGGTGTCGTTAACTAGAGTATACAAAAGGGTTCCATTAATCTTGTGTAATTGACTTATAATGAGGGAGTTTTCTTTCTTGCAAGTAGTAAGTAAAGAGTTATTTCAATTCTACCACTTCGTCATCCATAACAAGAATAAAAATAAGCTTGACTTAGGATTCTAATTTTTGTATTCCAAATATATTTTTTAAAGTCTATATAGGTTGTTAAACCTATCCAAATGTCTTAAGGCTAACCAAGAGTGTGTGTGTGTGTGGGGGGGGGGGGACCTGGGGGGGGGGGGAATCGGTATTTAAAAAAAAATTCTCTTGGTAATTAATGAAAATTGATTATCTTTTATTTATTTATTTGTTAAAATAATTTTTTAACCACAACTATAAAATGCTGAAAAATAAAAGTGTGAAAATAAAAATGAACACAAAGATTTATAGTGGTTCGGTCTAACAAGACCTATGTTCACTCCTTGAAGACTCCCTCTTCAGGTATTGCACTATTACCAAAGTGACTCTCCTTTTGCCCCACAGCAAGACGCACAAGCCTTTACAATTTTCCTCTCTTCCGCCAATCTCTGGTGCGACAAAGTACCGTTATCCTTTCATACCCTCCAAGTTTCGATAGAGTATCGTCATTTTTTCACACCCTCAAAGTGGCGGTAGAGTATCGTCGTCCTTTTACATCCTCTAAGTGTTGGTAGAGTACCTTCGTCCTTTCACACCCTCCAAGTATCGATAAAGTACTGGATCTTCTTCAAAGATCTTCTCTTGAGCAACTAGAAAGAAGAATGGAAGAGAAGTAACCAAGTAACAAAAGATATTCTTACCTTTGAGTAACCTTGTGGACCCTTCACACCCACTTGCAAGAATTTTCTCTCAAACACTCTCGCAAAATACTCTTTCACTTGCTCATAAAGAAATCATAAAGACTAAATCTTTTAAGTCAGTTTCTAAGGATTATTTATATAAAAGACATGAAAAACTATTCATAAGATTGAAATTTTCCATTTTGAGCATATACGATCATACATTATGATCATAAATCGTACATATGAATAGTTCAAAATATGCGTCGTATGAACCTGTACAAAATATTTTTGAACATGATGATCATCCAATATGAACCATGTTCGTACTATACGAACGATTAGGAATTTTTTTACTTCTTTAGGATGAAAAGGCACCCCCACAATTTTGTACTCTATACGTCGTCTGTACGAACCATGTATCATATAGTATGATCCATTTAGAAAATTTTACGTTCATCGGGATGAAAAGGAACCCCACTCTTTTTGTAATCTAGATGTCGTTTGTACGAGTATCACTTTGTATAGTACGATCAGTTCAGAAAAATTTGATGTTCGTTGGGATGAAAAGGAACACGTTCTTTTCATACTCTAGACGTCGTTTGTATGAATGTCACTTCGTACAGTACGATCAATTTTAGAAATAACTTAGAAATCATTGATATGAACATGGACATATCTATTTTGTGCTCTGGATGTCATCTGTACGAAAAAGGATTTATACATTACAATCAGTACTTAAAAAAATTTTCTTCTCTCAATTTGTTTAACTACTCGTAGGAGTGAATAACTGAACTAATCCTTTCATAGGAAATGAAATCGTATAGTATGATTAGTTTAAAAAATTAGAAATTTTAAATACTCATCTAGTGTGTGTGTGCACAGTTGCTCAATTATAATTACACTCTCTTAGACTCAATAAAATAAAAAATATAGACTCCATTTATAACGAACCCTAATCTAATCTAATTTGATGTCTTCAATAATCTGGAGTATGATTTTCCTGAAATATTATTACACACAAACAATAAAAATAATATATCCAAAATATGTTAGGAGAAACTAAAATTGAAATATTAATATTTAGAATCATAAAAAACATACATGTTGCAATAATCTCAATAATAAAAAAACCAAGTTGCAATAATCTCAACAATCTCCCCCTTTTTTATGATGACACAATAATTATTATTTGAGTTAACATTGATATTCTAAAGTTATCTTTAGCTCCCCCTAAAAGAATGAACATTTAAATATAAGGGAATTCTATGAAGAGCACAATAGAAAAAATTTTCTTAATTTTTTTTTATTATAATCACAAACAACAAAATACAAAAACACAAACACAAACAAGCAAGAACATAAGAAAGAACACAAGCACCCTTAAAATACAAATATAAACAACAAACGATAACAAATAATAGTAATACTCCCCTTTTTGACAACAATAAAAAGGGAAGAAGAAATTGAAATAAAATATATCAAACAATAAACCAAAAGAATTGATTTTGAAAGTGATTATAATATAATTGCAATAACAAAGTTAATTACATAGTATGAAAAAGAAAGATTCAAAAATTTTAAATTAAAGAACAACTTAGAAATGAAAAGTTAATCAAGATCATGATGCATTCTAGACAATTAAATAAGAATGATTATTGCAAAAGTAATGAAATGAAGATTATTTAATTTAAATTTTTAATATAGAATATAATTAAAAATTAGATTGATTTGAATTAAAGATTAAACAATAGAGGGAAGAACATAAAAAATTTAATTAGCGATATTGCACATCTTTTCAAATATTTATGGCCCACTTTATCCATCTTTTTTTATTTGGGCTAATTTTATGCCTCTTTCTATTTTGCAAATTATTGCGCATTCTTTCAATTTTTGTACACATTATACATTTCTTTTTAATATACCTTTTTTTATTTGGTCTTTCTAAAATTAATAATCTAAAATCAAACTTCTCTAATAACAAAAATAATTATATTTAAAAAGAAATAAAAAATAATAAGACATCAATATTGTACTAATAATATTCAAATTATGTTTACCTAAAAAGAACATGATATTGATATTCTTAACTTAATTGAGTTATAAGTTAATTTAAATTAAAAAAAAATATATATTTCAAAATAAAATAAATTTTGTAATGCAAGTTAATTTATAATATATTTTTACATCAATTAATAGTGCCTTTTTGTATAAACATACTCTCACTTCAAAAATAAGAATAACAATAAATTCACAAAACATGATAATTTATATTGATATCAAATAAAATGTCGGATACAATCAGCTCATTGATATTAATAAAATAGCATTCAAATATCAAAACCTAAAACATCTCAACACAAAACCAAGTACTACAATAGAGATATAAAAAGACATCATCACATCACATCACTTCTAATATAAAGAACTAGCAGAAGCAACGATAAAGAAGTACATCTAAAAATCAGAGGGGCCCTAGTCTAGAGGACGAGACTATTTGAATATTAAAAAATAGCAATTCATCATAGCTACATTGGTATTATCCATGTCAAACAGATCACGGATCCACCCCATATCTGCCTCATACCTTGCATCCTCCTGGTTTAAACTTATCTCAATTTGATCAAAATGAGTTTTATAAGATCAAAACACTAGACTAACTCCTAAAAGTATTGCTTATCAGGTTTAGGTGCAGGTGCAGCAGCTCTCCCTTCTTCTTCAGAATCTCCACTAGAACTCTGGTCTCTCTCAAATAAAGATCAAAAGGAAGCATCAGTGAAAAAGATTGGCATTTTAGAGGGAGGGTCAGGATGAATAATATGGAACTTCTTGTCTAAAATGTATGTCACTAAGTGTCCTAGTGCAATATTCTTCTTCCTCTTATAATGAGGAAGCCCAATTTCAGAAAGATTGTTAATGTAATCTAAAATGAGTTGGGCCTCATCAAAATATTGACGATCATGATAAAATATGTAATAGCAGATAGGAGAGGAGTCATATTTATCCGATCACCATGCTTAGGAATGATTGAAATTATTAAGACGTGTTGAATTATTCAGGCATTTTGGTTCAAAGTGTAGACTCTCGCTAAGTGACAAACTTGAGTTACACCTCTAAGAGTTTTATTAATCTCAGACCTGTCATAATCAAATTTAGAGTTCAAGGTGTGAGCTCTAGTGCCATGATTTCTTAAGAGAAGAAAAGTTCATAAATCTTCCTTTTGAAAGTTCGTTAGGGATGTTAGGCCCTCTTGAACTTAGTCCCAAACTAATTAAAGAGAGAGGTGAATTGGAAAACTTTAAAACTAAAACACAATCCAAATCACCATAATAATAAATGCGAAAATTAAAACGCGGAAGTAGTAAAAAGAAAGAACACACCGGATTTATAGTGGTTCGGTCAAACCTTGACCTACGTCCACTCCTTAGAGGCACCCCCCAAGTATTGCACTAAACTAGTGTCTCTCCTTTAGCCCCCATGGCTAGGCGGAGAAGCCCTTACAAAATCACTTCCACCTTCCCCGGTGCGGCAGAGTTGCCGGGTCCTTTGACACCAAAGAGATCTTCTTCTTTGGTGAACTTACCTCGAGACAAGCCTTGAATTCGATGGTACTAAGGTGCAAGTTCGACGGAGCAACCGTGTAAAACCCCCTCCACACTCCCTTGAGTCTCCCCTCACAGGATCTTTTCCCTCTCTCAAACTCCACCCTTTCCTCTCTCCCTTTCAAGCTCTCTCTTCTTGTTTCCCCCACAAGAACGAAGCTACAATGGCTGCCTAAGACACTTACAAAGTGTCATGCCAAAGCTTAAATAGAAGCTCTCAAAACGAGCTCATTAATGCAAGTTGCCGACATTATCGTCCAGGATGATAGGTATATCGTCCTGGCCGATCAGTACAAATTAAGCTCATTAGCCCGGGACGATATGGGACGATCAGAAGAAAATTGGTTGCATCATCCTGGCCGATCTTATGATCGTCCTGGCCGATTAGTTTAAAACTGATTTCAATCGTCCTTATCATCGCCCTGTTTTTGAGCTGGCCGATATAGATCGTCCAGGACATCGTCCTGGCCGATCATGCGATCATCCCGGACGATGTGATCGTATCAATCAACCATTAATGCTTTCCAAAGATACCAGATCAATTTAGGCATGATTGAGTTAGATCGTCCTAAAAGATAATAATATCGTCCGGGCCGATTTCCTAAAACAAATACTTACTAAACTGATTATGGCGGTTGATTCTTTCTGAATTGAGATTATCATCCTGGCCGATACAAGTATCATCCAGGCCGATCTGTTGACGGCTGCCTTAATGAGGATGCCCTAACTAGGGTTTCTGATTTTGGACAGATCGTCTAGGCCGATCTTATGATCGTCCTGGCCGATGTTACCAAAAACAGAAATCATATAGGGAGCAAGAGAATTTCTACCAAGTTATAGGCACACAAAATACAACAGACTCAAGAAAAGAAAAAGATTTAAAACTGACACAGACCTAGTCTACCCAATCTTGAGCTAGTTCCATATTGCAGTCTGATCGTGTGGACCTGAAACGTTAGCACATAAGGCAATCATAGAGAAATAAGGAATGTTTGCTATCATCAAAATCATAAACCATAGATCCGTAACACCTTTGTGATTTCAACACGTTATTTTTTGACAAAAGAGGTTATCCTAGTTTCATCTTCACTAAACCTCATGTTTGCTAAGAAATAGTGAAAGGTCTCTTTATGGTAGGCGTAGATCAAAGTTAGAATAAAAGAGAACTAAGTTCAAGAAAAGAGTGGCATGATAGAAAATTGAATTTTATCTTGGATGAGGATTCTAGAAGGAGTAATTTTGGTGGCTATATACCTATAGAACTCATCCTCATTATCCTTTGAGAAAAAGTTATCATCCCTACCTCTAGATGACGATCCCTTAGAAACTCATGAGTGCTTGCTAAAGCTTGCCATTCTTAGGTCGGAGCCTCTAGAAGGATTCAAGAAGGGTTTGAAAGTGAATGAAAATGATTTCAACGGCCCTTCTATTTAAAAAAAAATGACCTATCATACAGTAAAAAATTGGGTTCGTACGTACGATCTTGATACTATATGGGATGAAAATATTTTTGTATGTTTGAATAAAAATGTCCAAAATGAAATAACTTTTCGTAAACACAAATTTACAAAGTGTCCTTTCATACAGGATTTTTGACCATGCGTTCATACATACAAATAGGTGTTCATCCGGGACGATCAGTTATTTAAGATCATTTTAATGATGGTTAGGTTTATCCCTAAAAAAAATTGACACTGGATCATATAGACGAAATATGATTTTGTATGTACGATCAGTTATAAAAATTGACTCTAATCGAATAACCATCCATATACGTATAGATGAATTTATATAATTTGTACGTACGATAACAATATCATACAATATGAAAATTTAAAAAGATCTAATATTTTTGAGTTCAACTCCAAGACCAATCAAAGAAATGCTATAGAATTCATACAATATAAAATTTTTTTTGTACAATTCGAACAAAACACTTAGAAATTAAAGCATGAAAACCAAAAAATTTTCTCAAAATCATTCATCCTTTAATAAGTGACAAATGTCAAAACTAAAAAATAACAAAATAAAAGTTAAAATTAAAATACTCACAAATAAAAATAAACACAAACAGAAACAGAAAAAACTAAATCGAACACACATAACAAATAAATAAAGGTTGTAGAAAATTTTATCTATGCATTAAGATGAATCACACCTAACCTCATTCTTAATGTGCTAAATGTATCAAAGGCTAAAAGTTATATAAAAATCTCTGCAAGTTGATTTTTAATATAAACATGATTCAATTCAATTTCTCCTTTGGCTACATGATCCCTAATGAAAAGATGTCTTATTTCCATATATTTGGTTCTAGAATGTTGAATAGGATTCTTTGAAATAAAAATGGCACTAGTGTTATCACAATAGATTGGAATTGTGCTTATTGTAAATCCTAAATCAATCAACTATTATTTCAACCAAAGAACGTGTGCCATAAAACTTCTTAAGGTAATATATTCAGCTTCAGCAGTAGATAGAGCTACAAAATTTAGTTTCCTACAAGACCAAGGAACTAATAAATTTTCTATAAATTGATAAGTTCCATATGCATTCTTTCGATCAACCCTACAATGAATAAAGTCTAAATAAAAATATCTAACAATTTTAAATGACGTGTTATACTTAGGATACCAAATTCCTAATTTTTGAGTTTCTTGAAGATATCTTAAAATTCTTTTCATTGCTGTTAAATGTGATTATTTTAAACTAGATTGAAATCTAGCACACAAATAAATAATAAACATTATATTAGGTATACTAGTAGTCAAATAAAGTAATGATCCAATTATATCTCTAAATTTCAGTTGATCAATAGATTTTCTCTTTGGGTCCTTATCCAATTGAACTAAGGAACTCATTGGTGTAGTTACTGGTTTAGCATTGTCTATTTCATACTTCTTGAGGATGTCCTTAATATATTTTGACTGATTAAGAAAAGTTTCCTCCTCATTTTGCTTAATGCTAAAACTAAGAAAATAACTTAGATCTCTCATTAAACTCATCTCAAATTTACTACTCATTAATTTAGAAAAATCATCATAAATATTTTTATTTATAGATCCAAAAATAATATTATTAATATATATCTAAATAATGAGTATATTATCTCCTAATTTCTTCAAAAAGAGAGTGGTGTCCACACTTACTTTTATAAAGGATCTCTTTAATATGAAAGTACTTAACCTCTCACACCAAGCCCTACGTGCATGTTCCAATTCATATAATATCCTTTTCAATTTATATACATGATTAGGAAATTTATAATTTTCAAATCCTAGAGGTTGCTCAACAAAAACATCCTCTTGTATCACCCCATTCAAAAAGACACTTTTAACATCCATTAGAAATAGTTTTAAACCTTTAAAATAGGTAAAGGCTAACAAAATTATAATTGCTTAAAGTCTAGCTACAGGGGAAAAACTCTCTTTAAAATTAATACCTTCAATTTGATTATACTCCTTAGCCACCAATCTAGCCTTATTTCTAATCATAACTCTTGAATTATTTATTTTATTTTTAAACACCCACTTAGTTCAAATTATACTTTGATTATTTGGCCTTTCAATCAATTTCTAAACATCATTCCTTACAAATTGATTTAACTCCACTTGCATGGCCAAAATCTAAAATTTATCTAAAAGTGATTGATTAATATTTGTGGGTTCAATCATAGAAATAAAGAAAGAATGGTTAACCTCTTTGCTAAGTCCATGCCTAGTCCAAACACCTTCACTAGGTTCACTTTAAATTAATTCCTTAGAGTGATTTTAAAAAAATTTCAATTCTCTATGTAAAGGATTTTCTATCACCAAATTTTCTTCCAAGTTTATCTTCTCAATCCTTTGGAAGTTATTTTCAATATAATCCTCTTCCAAACTTTGCTCTTTGAAAATGTCATATTCATCAAATATAACATGTATGGTCTCCTTAACTACCAAAGTTCTTTTGTTAAACACTCTATATGATTTTCCAACACTAGAGTATCTAAGAAAAATTCCTTCATTTGATTTTGAATCAAATTTTCCTAAAGAAGATTTTCCATTATTATGTACTAATATCTTACATCTAAAAACATATAAATGTGACAAATTATGTGTTCTTCCCTTTAGAAGATCACATGGTATTTTATTCAATTTTGAACTAATATTCAACCTATTCAGAACATAACAAGCTGTACTAATCGCTTCGGACCAAAAGTATTTTTGAAGTGAATATTCTATCAACATGACTTTAACCACTTTAATTATTATTTTGTTCCTTTTTTTACTACCCATTTTCCTGAGGGGTTCTAGGTCCAAAAAATTATGATCATTTTCATTTTCTTTATAAAAATCATCAAATTTTTCATTATCAAATTCACCTCCATGATCACTTTAATTTGTTAAAATTTCACATCCTAGTTTCCTTTGAATCCAAGTCGAAAAGTTTCTGAATTCCATAAATGATTCACTCTTATGAAATAAAAATTTAACTCATGTGAATATTAAAAAGTCATAAACTATCACAAATCTGTATTCATTCCTTGCTAGACTTATAGTGCTAATAGGTCCAAAAAGATTCATATGAATAATCTTCAATAATTTACTAGTTTTAAGATCCTTAGTGGAATGAAATTAGGACTTCACTTGTTTTCCTAGTTGACATGCATCATAAAGGTGATCTTTAATAAAGTCTTGTTTTAGTATACCTCTAATAAGTTCTTTTTGGGTAATTTTTCTAAGGTTTTTCATGCTAGCATAATAAAATCTCCTATGCCATAACTATTATTCATTAGAAATTATTTTTAAATAAAAAGCATTATGAGATTTAATATAATTTAAATCTAACATATAAATATTATTTATCATATTTCCATGTAGTACATCAATTTCATTTTGGCTTAATATGTAGCTAGTGGAAAAAAATTAATGCTATATCCTTTATCATATAGTTGATTAATACTCAGGAGATTATGCTTTAAGCCTTTTAAAAGTAACACATTTTCAATAAAAAAAATTGTTTAAGTTATTGATCATACCTATGCCTATGACTTTCTTAATGGTATTATCTCCCAGTGTAACCTTGCCTCCCTTCCTGACTTCCAGTAATATGAATTGTGTAGTGTCTCCAGTCATATGCTTCAAGTAATCGCTATCAAGGTACTAAATGCTCTCATGAGGTTTTGTATGAGAGCGACTTTACAAAATAATCAAACATTAGTATTGGGAACCCAAATAAGTTTGGGTTCTCCTCTTGGAAAAAAATAAACTAGATGCATATATGATATGACTTATTTTATGCATCTTAGGTATCCACACTAAATGATTTTTTTAATGAATAGTATAAGTGTGTGAAATATGCACAATCATTCCACAAGAAAAACACTTAACTTCATGAAAAGGATTTTTTAATCTCCGATAATAAAACTATCTTTTCCTAGGTTTTAAGTTTTTTGATTTTAAAATAGGATCAATAAAATCTTCAAATTTTGGGGGAATCTTATTTTCCTCCAGAGCTTTCACCTTTACTCTAAGAAAGGAGTTTACATCTTCTAACACATTATTATCATATTTCAAATAGTGCTATCTATTTTTAGATTCATCCTAAAAAGTTTTAAATTCTTTTTCCAATTCAGTGCAGGATAATTTTAATAACTCATTTTGTTTGTTCAAATTTTCAAATTCATTCAATAAACTCATGTAGTTGTTATAAATTTGTGTGTGATATTTCCTAAGAATTTCATGCTCTTTCAGTAATTCTAGAAAATCTAAATTTAACCTAGCTTGTACTTTCTTGAGTTTTCTATATGATGTATGAATTCTTTCAGAAACTTCTAGTAATTCATTATAGCTTAAGTCACATACCTCCTCTTGATCTGACTGATTAAGATTATCGGCCATTAAGCACAGATTGGTGACTTCTTCTTCCTTTTCTATTTTTGATGAATCTGAAGATGAATCTGCCTAAAAAGCTCACTGAAACATTTTCTTTCCCTTTCTCACATTCATTTTCTCCTTCACCTTCTCCTTGCTAGGAGTGGGTTTAAGATTTGGGAAATATGATTTGTCATGTCAAGGTTTCCTACATTTAAATCAAATAATATTATTAAAAACCTTAACATTCTTGTAAAACTTACATTTATTCCACTATTAGCATCGCTTTTGCTTCCTCTTTAAAAAACTCCTAAATTGCCTAGTTATCAAGGCAATATTATCCTCATCCTCAGGTTGTGATTGAACTCTCCGAGTCAGTTACTTTCAAAGCTATGTTCATTTCCTTTTGCTTTTCTCCTATATTAATATGTCTTTGAGTCACTCCTAACTTGAAAGAAATTAGTGATCCAAGAAGATCGTCAATGGAATAAATAGTTAAATCTTTTGACACTATAATAGTAGTAATTTTAGCATCATAAGTAGTAGGCAAATAACAAAGTATTTTATTAACTATTTTAGCATTCATTAGTTCCCTAGCTAATGCATGCAAAGAAGTGACTATTTGAGTGAATTTTGTGTATATGTCATATATGGATTCATTTGGTTTCATGCAAAATAATTTATAATCATGTAATAAGATATTTTATTTAGATTATGTCACTTTATTAGTCCCTTTGTATGTAATACAAAGCCTATCCCAAATGTCTTTTTTACTTTTATAAGTAGAAACCCGTATGTAATCTTCAGACTTAAGTGCACAAAAGAAATTATTTAAATATTTTGTATTTAATTATGCTAAGTCTCATTCTTTTATAGTCCTGTCAATAAAGGGTGTTTCAACTCTAATGCCATCTACAAGTCTAGTTGGCCTAGTATACCCATCCTAAACTAAAATTCACATGCGATAGTCAAGAAATTGAAGAAAAGTAGACATACAAGTTTTCAAAAATTGAAAGGGATATTGTCAAATAACAAAGGTCTGGTTATCGAATAGCCTTCAGTTGTATTATGATTTTTAAAAGTAGCCATTATTTTTTTTAAAAAGTATTCTAAACTTAAAGTTTTGAAACAAATCTCTGATACCACTTATAAATTCCGTATAGGTTGTTAAACATATCCAAATGTCCCAAAGCTAATCAAGAGGGGGGTGAATTGGTATTTTTTTTTTAAAAATATTCTCTTGGTAATTAATGAAAACTGATAATCTTTTTTTTTTTGTGAAATTAATTTTTTAACCACAACTACAAAATGCTAAAAAATAAAAGTGTTGAAATAAAAATAAACATAAAGATTTATAGTGGTTCGGTCCAATAAGACCTACATCCACTCCCTAAAGACTCTTTTAGGTATTGCATTATTACCAAAGTGGCTCTCCTTTTGCCCACACAGCAAGGACGAAAAGCCTTTATAATTTTCCTCTCTTCCACCAAAGTGACTTTCCTTTTGTTTAAAAACTGCTTCGTACAAACCGGCACAAAATATTTTCAGAAATAATGATCATCCAGTATGAACCATATTCATAATGTACGAATGGTTTAGAAATTTTTTTTCTTCATCGGGATGAAAAGGTACCCCACAATTTCATACTCTATGAACCATGTATCATGCAATATGATATGTTAAAAAAAATTTAATGTTTATCAGGACGAAAAGAAACCCATTCTTTTAGTATTCTGGATGCCGTCTGTACGAATATCACTTCATACAATATGATTAGTTTAAAAATTTTAATGTTCATCGGGATAGAAAGGAACCCATTATTTTTATTCTCTGGATGACATCTGTAAGAATGTCACTTCGTACAGTACAATCAGTTTTACAAAAACTTAGAAATCATCAGGGTGAACATGGACATATATATTTTATACTCTTGACATCATTTATACGAAGAAGGATTTATATAGTATGATCAGTACTTATAAAAATTTTGTTCTCTCATTTTGTTTATTTTCTCATAGGAGAGAATAAATGAACAAATCCTCCCGTACAAAATGAAATCGTATAATATGATTAGTTTAAAAAATTACAAATTTTAAGCACTCCCCCAATGTATATGTATACTGTTACTCAATTATAATCACACTTTCTCAAACTCAATAAAATAAAAAACACATATTACATTTATAATGAACCCTAATCTAATATAATTTGAAGTCTTTAATAATCTAGAGTATGATTTTCATGAAATATTAGTACACACAAATAATAAAAATAATATATCCAAAATATATTAGGAGAAATTGTAATTAAAATAATAATATTTAGAATCACCAAAAATACACATGTTGCAATTATCTCAATAATTAAAAAACTAAGTTGCATAATCTCAATATATTTGTGAAAAGATTGTTGTAATCTATGACCTCTAGTTCTAGATTTTGATGATGACAAATAATGTTGTCTGAACAACTATTCATTGAATATCTTTGATTTCTATTATTTTCTATGAGTACTAACATTTTAGGAAGATCACAAGTTACTTAGGACAACAAGAAGACTAAAGACTGAGTAGAGTAGGAGTGTGAGTCTGTAACATTATAACTTTATCATTTATTTTATTTTCTCTTTTCTTGAGTCTGCTCTTTTCTTGAGTCTGGCCACAAACTGCATGTAAATTTGAGAAACCATGCATACACATAGGGGGAGATAGTTTTAAAAGAAAAATATAGATTTTTTTCTCTATTGATTGTACTATACGAATTTATGTCGTACTGTATGATCTGATCTAGTTAGAACGTCTTTCTGTGAACATGTTATACTGTACAATTTGTATCATACTGTATGATGCGTATCATACTGTATGATGTATTATAAATCCAAAACCCTAACTTCCAGATAAGTTTAAGTAAGTTATATCAGCCGTTCGTACTGTATGAAGAGATTTGTACTGTATGATTTATTTTGAATACTTAATTAAATTAACCCGTAATTAGTGGAATAAATCAAGGATTAATCTCTGATTGGTAATCATACTGTATGAACCCGTTCTTACTATACGATGAACCGAGACTATTTTTTATCGTCCCGGAGTTCGTCCTGGACGATCCCTTAATTTTTACCTAATCGTACTATACGAAGTATATCGTACCCGACGAAGTACAAAGATAAGTTTTGATCGTCCCGGACTTCATCCTGGATAAGACCTTGAATTTGACTATTCATACTATACTAAGTAGGTTGTACCCTATGATGTACAGAGATGAGTTTTGATTGTCTCGACTATCGTCCTGTTCGAACTGAAGAGTTGAGGATTGTACGGTATGAGTTTATAGTGTATTGTACAATTGTAGTAAGAAGTTTTTGAACTGTTTGTAAACCTTCGTACCAGGACGAAGCTCATTTATTCGAATCATACTGTACGATGTGGAATCATACTATACGATAGTAATGGCTAATTTGAAAATTTTCAGGGCTTTCGGAGCCCATTTTAAGTATCAAAAAGTAATGTTTTTAATGGGTGACTAAGAGAGAGGAACGTGAGTAGAGAGGGAATCCTTGGGAGAGAGATCTTGAGAAGATTTGGGGTTTGAGAGACAAAGAAGAGGGTGAGCTTGGTGAGGGAGAAGTAGTGTGCGGGAGATCATACGGTTGCACCATTCTTACTGCACTTTATTCCTCCTATGGCCCATGAAGATCTTATGGAAGGCTCTTTGAGGGGGAGACTCTTCTACGTCTATGTTCTCTAAGGTTCTCTGCCTTCTCCAGGAAGAAGAAAAATGAGAAGGTACGCTACCATCGCTATGAGGGTGAGAAAAGTGTTTCGCACTCCGCCACACTGGGTTAGTGAAAGTGAGTCTTGTGAGGGCTTCTCCACCTTGCCGAGGGTGCAAAAGGAGAACTATAGTTTTGTAGTGAAATTCTCAGAGTGGAGGACTCCGGGGAGTGGACATAGGTTAAGTGATCGAACCACTATAAATCTCTGGTGTGATATTTCCCTTTCTGCTTTTTACTTTTACTTGCATTTGATTTTCATTATAATTGCTTGGTGAAATTCTCTATGGAATTCATTGTTGATATTTGTGTTCAAGTTCGCTTCCGCATTAGTTAAATTTTTGTCAAAAATTTTATAAACATAAAAAACTTTTATAACTCATGTTTAGGATTTTTTATTGCAATAAGATTTTCGTAATTCACTCTGCTCTTGGCGCATCTAGTAATTTCAATTAGTATCAGAGCTGGATTTCAAAAATAGCATTTTGGAAAACCTTAAAAATTGATCATATCTCATTTTGGTAATCGTAATACTATGGAGGGTTATTCAATAACCCGTCCACCTCTTTTTGAAAATATCCCGTTTGATTTCTGGAAAATTAGAATGTCTAATTTTTTACAGTCTATTGATTATTGCATGTGGATATTAGTAAATGATGATTATGCTGCACCTTATATACTTGTGAATGGAGTAAAAACTCAAGTGCCTTTCAAT
Source organism: Dendrobium catenatum (assembly GCF_001605985.2). Classification (NCBI taxonomy): domain Eukaryota; kingdom Viridiplantae; phylum Streptophyta; class Magnoliopsida; order Asparagales; family Orchidaceae; genus Dendrobium; species Dendrobium catenatum. The sequence continues at coordinate 151,369 of NW_021318841.1, read as the reverse complement.
GAATGGAGCAATGAGGATAGAGAATTAGCTAAATTAAATGTAAAGTGTTTAAATTGTTTCTTCTGTGCATTAAAATCTAAGGACTATATGAGAGTATCTACTTATGCTACTGGTAAGGAGATTTAGGATAGACTGTACATCACGTATGAAGGAACTAGAGAAGTTAAACAGTCTAGGCTTAATATTCTATTGCATGATTATGAACTCTTTCGAATGAAACATGGCGAAATAATATCTAATATGTACACTAGGTTCACCAAAATAGTGACATCATTGCATGCATTAGGTAGAGAAATTTTGAATTTTGAAAAAGTTAACATGATTCTTAGATGCTTACCTAGTTCCTATGATGCTAACATTACTCCCATCATTGAATCTAAGACCTAAACGTTTATTTTATTGATAATTTTCTTGGGTCACTTATTTCATACGAGCAAGGAGTGAGTTAAAGGCAAAGTGATGCAGGTGAAAAGAAAAAGGAGCGAACAGTGGTATTAAAAGCAAACAGTTTAAAAAGTGAAAGTTCTACAGGGGAGGAAGAAGATGACATAGCCTTGATGACCCAAAAAATTCAAGAACTTTTTGAAAAGAAAATAAAGGCTTCATCAAAATAACTGGAATAAAGGTAAAATCTCGAGGACTACTAAAGTTTCATTTGACACAATTTGCTTTGAGTGTAGGAAGCTAGGTCACCTCCAAACTGATTGCCCCAACTTAAAGAGCAAACCAGCCAAGGAAAAAGGTGAGGACAAAGCCAGGTACAATAAAGGGAAGATGAAGATACAAAAATCATTTTAGGCCAACTCTGCCTTAGAATCATAAGAAGAAGAAGCAGAGGAGGAGGTAACAAATTTGTGTGTAATGGCTAACGATAATCTTAATCAATCGGATCAAGATGAGGGATGCAGTCACAAAAGACCTTGTGAGAGCATGTGGTACCTACATAGTGGTTGTTCGTGACATATGATTGGAGATATGAAGAAGTTCATTTTACTGGAGACCGGGACCGAAGGCAATGTGACATTAGGAGACAACACTACCAGAAAAGTGGTAGGCTCAGGTATCATTGGTAATGCTAAGAATTTTTTAATTGAAAATATTTTATTAGTTGATGGTTTGAAGTATAACTTACTTAGTATTAGTCAATTATGTGATAAGGGTTTTGATATAAAATTTCTCTCTGATAAATACCTGATTAGTTTAAATGACAAACTTGTTTTTAGAAGGAAAACAAATGAATAATGTTTACATGCTAGACCTTGATTGCATTGATAGTTCAATTTTTTTTTGCTTAAAAATAATAGTAGATGACTCATCACTATGGCATAGGAGACTATACCATGCTAGTATGAAAACACTTAGAAACATCGCTCAGAAAAACCTAGTTAGAGGCGTACCTAAGTTAGACTTTACTAAGGACCATTTATGTGATGCTTTCTAACTAGAAAAACAAATCAAATCATCCTTTCATTCAATTAAAAATGTGATCACCTCTAGGCCATTAGAAATCTTACACATGAATTTATTTGGACCCGTTAGCATAGCTAGCCTAGGAGGGAAAAACTATGGATTTTTGATTGTAAAAAACTTCACTAGATTCACTTGGGTAAGATTCCGAGCACATAAGAATGAGTCATTTAAGGAATTTAAGGTATTCTCCACATGGATTCATTGAAAATTAGGATGTGAAATCTCAACAATCCATAGCGATCATGGTGGAGAGTTTCAAAATGAAAGATTTAAATCATTTTGTCAAGAGATAGGAATAGAGCATAATTTCTCAGCCCCTAGAACACTCCAGATAAATGGTATAGCAGAAAGGAAGGAAAGAAACTTGGTAGAAGCCGCTAGGGCAATGTTAGCGGAGTACACCCTTCCTAGATATTTTTGGGCAAAAGTGGTTAACACAGCGTGTTATGTTTTAAATAGGGTAAACATTAGGTCAAAATTAAATAAAACTCCTTATGAACTCCTTAAGGGTTGAACACTGAATATCTCACACTTATATGTTTTTTGCTTCAAGTGCTTTATATTGAATAATGGTAAACTTCCCTTAGGAAATTTTGATCCCAAGTCTGATGAAGGTGTCTTCTTAGGTTATTCATCTGTAGGTAAGGCCTAGAGAATATTTAATAAGTGAACCTTAGTAGTAGAAGAGTCTACCCATGTAGTATTTGACCTTCTTAACTAAAATTAAAGAAGATGAAATAGAGACAATTCAAGGAGTAGAAATTATGACTATAGGAGAAAGGATAGAACCTCAAGAAGATTTGCCTAGAGAATGGAGATATTCTTCAAGTCATCCTAAAGAGTTAATTTTAGGAGGCCCATCAGAAGGTGTAAGAACTAGGCATGGACTTAGGAAGGAGGTTAGTCACTCAGCATTCATCTCTATGATAGAACCCACCAGTCTAGATAAAGCCTTAGGAGATGAATTCTGGATTCTAGCAATGCAAGAAGAACTGAACCAATTCACCAGGAATGATGTTTGGGAATTAGTCAAGAAACCTAAAAAATAGAGTGTAGTTGGAACAAAATAGGACTTTAAAAATAAGGTGAATAATTCAGGAACAATAATAAGAAATAAATCCAAACTAGTAGCTAAGGGGTACAACTAAATTGAGGGAATAGACTTTGAAGAAACCTTTGCCCCAGTTGCTAGACTAGATGCCATAAGAATGCTCTTAGCTTTTGCTTGCTTCAAGAACTTCAAAATATATTAAATGGATGTAAAGAGTGATTTTCTGAACGGGGAAATCAAGGAGGATGTCTATGTTGAGCAACCCCCCGAATTTGAGAGCTCACAATTTCCAAATCATGTATTCAAATTAAAAAAGGCACTTTACGGATTAAAGCAAGCACATAGAGCCTGGTACGAAAGACTTAGCTCATTCTTATTGGATAAAGGATTTATAAAGGGTAGTGTGGATACTACACACTTTTTAGAAAAAGTCAAAGAAGAAATTCTCATTGTTCAGATTTATGTGGATGACATTTTATTTGGATCTTCAGACAAAATTTTATGTGATGAATTCTCAAAAATAATGAGTAATGAGTTTGAAATTAGCATGATGGGAGAGCTTAATTATTTTCTTGGCTTTAATATAAAATAAATGGATAATGGAACTTTCCTTAGCCAAATGAAATACATTAAGGATGTTCTAAAAAAATATGAAATGGATAGTGCTAAGCCCATGAACACTCCAAAGAGCTCCATGATTCAAATGGAAAAAGACCCTAATGGAAAATTAGTAGACTAGAAAAAATATTGATGAATGATTGGATCTCTCCTCTACCTAACTGCTAGTAGACCGGACATCATGTTTAGTGTGTGCCTTTGTGCCCATTTTCAAGCTGATCCTATAGAGTCTCACCTAATTACGGTCAAGAGAATTCTTAGATATCTACTAGGCACCCCAAACTTAAGAATTTTTTATCCTAGGTGCAACACTTCCTTTGAAATATTAGGGTACTCATATTTTGATTTTGCTGGATGTAGGGTAGATAGAAAAAGCACCTTTGGTACCTACTAATTCATAGAGCAATTGCTAGTTTCTTGGTCCAGTAGGAAGCAAAATTTGGTAGCTCTCTCCACAGCCGAGGTAGAGTATTTTGCAGTAGGAAGCTATGTTGCACAAGTACTATGATTGAAATAATAAATTCTTAATCTTGGATTACCTGTAGGAACCATCTCAATCATGTGCAATAACACAAGTGCATTATGCATCTCTAAAAATCCAACTCAACACTCTCGAACAAAACATATAGATATTTCATAAGAGATCATGTGGCTAAAGGAGATATAGAATTGCATCACATCGGTACAGGAGATCAATTGGCAGATATATTCATGAAACCACTAGCTTTCGACACCTTTAGCACTTTGAGGATGAGACTAGGTGTCATAGACATTAATGACTTAAAAAAAAAATTCTTTTACTTCTAAGTATGTTCCTGATCATCACACAATCACTACACAAAACCTCGATAATTGATACTTTCTTTATCGTACTGTACGATCCACTATCGTAATGTATAATATATCTAAATCTACATAAATGACAACCCAGTTATAAAATTCTCTTATGTTGATCATACTGTATGATCCCCTTTATACTTTACGATACAGGTGCAGTCATTCAATTCGTTTGGTACGACATAATTGATCATCGTACGGTACAATATCTCCTCTTCGTACTGTACGATCCACGTAAGCAAATTAGATGAGGATGATTTAAAGGTGGCTGGTAAGATATAATTGCAGTCGTACTATACGATCCACCTATTTATACTGTACAAAACTTTTCATCGAAAGTCATACCAACGACCCTCGGGCCTATTGAAATTCTTCTGATAGTACTATACGATACCCATCGTCCTGTATGATTTGACCACCTTTTCATTCTTATTCATTCAGACATCATAATTGTCCCCCATCGTACGTTACGATATCAGATTGTACTGTAGATGTCTAAAAATTTTATAAATTGGCTTCATTGGTAGATTATTTCACTCACACTCACTTCTTCACACTCACTTATTCTACTTGCCTATCCAACGTTTAGTAATGGGAATCTCAGCTTCCTCTCACCACAAAAATGATAATTTCTTGAATGCTGAAAATGAGAAAGCTTCTCATAAGTTCAAGGCCTGTAAGATTACACAGTCCCGGATGCTCAATCAGGCAGCTTTAAATTTTGAGGTAAAAGACCTCTTCGTGTATACTACTTTCCAATTTCTACTTAACCTGGCTTTCCCCTACAATTCCAAACTCTTATATGAATTTATAGCTAACCTTACCTACGCTGTCGACAATTTGTCCTTCCACTCCTTTGTCTGCCGCCAACAGATAGAAATCACTAAGGCGGACATCACTTAATACATTGGGCTGTCCACTGAAGGACCTAGGGTTTGTTTCTTTCTCACAAATAAATTTGACTGGAGTGATGTCAATCATGTACTTAGGAATGTAGCCTTCTATAAACACTAGCCTCTTGTTGAATCCTTAAACCAAAATTCTCAAATTATTTAGCACGTCCTTCGCACTTCGATCATACCCAAAGCTGGCAACCAAATCAGCATTGAAAGTTCGTTCGGGATGTTAAGCCCTATGAACTTAGTCCCAAGCTAACCAAGAGGGGGGGGGGGGAATTGGTATTTAAAAAAATTCTTAAGACAAAGAAAGAAAATCACAAACCAAATCACACCACAAAAATAAATGCGGAATTTAATAGTGCGGAAGCAAGAAAAAGAACACAGAAATTTATATTGGTTCGGTCGACTCGACCTACGTCCACTCCTTGGAGGCACCCTCCAAGTATTGCACTACAAAACGTGACTCTCCTTTAGCCCCCACAGCTAGGCGGAGAAGCCCTCACAAGAAACTCCTTTTTGCCACCCCGGCAAGGCAGAGAATCCACCTCCTTTTGCTTCCTCCTGAAGCTGGCAGAGAACCACAACCAAAAGCAAACTCCTTACCTCTACTGACCCTTCCACGGATGAGAAACTCCAAACGAAAGACAAGCAGAGCAATCCTTGAGCAACCCTTGTGAATCCCCTCACAAGCTCCCCCTCACAAGATCCTCTCTCTCTTTCTCTCCTCAAGGTCTTCTCAGGTCAAGGCAGCAGCCAAAGGTCTTTTAAAAATGTTGGAGAAGAGCTCTTTAAATAGAAGAGCTCAAGAGGAGCTCATTAATTGCAAGTAGCCGACTTTATCGTCCAGGCCGATATGGACATCGGCCTGGCCGATTAGTATAAATCAAGGAAGATCGGCCAGAGCACAGCCCTGGGAACAGTCCTGGACGATTGAAATTTGGCTTGATCGTCCAGGCCGATCTCATGATCATCTTGGCCGATCATTTCAAATCAGAGGAAAATCGTCCTGAGCATCGCCCTGTTTATGACCTCTTTTTAACCATTACAAGTAGACTCAAAAGGTAAAAAATAAAATTACAGACTGACTTAACCCTAAACCTACGAAATCCTGAGCTTGGCTTCTTCTTGATCGTCCGATCTTCGATTCCTGAAAAGTTAGAAGCAACAAGTAGTCCAAGAGAAAAAGTGTTTGTCAATCATCAAAACATAAGACATGAAAATAGGTTTGCAACAAGCATGACCCCTAACTTATCAGTCGCTACATACCTTATAATGTTAAACACAATATTTGATGAAGCATATTTAGTTATTGACTATATCCAAAATATGACTTTAGTTTGCCTCCCTACTACCCGCAGGAAAATGAATCTATCCCTTGAACACCTTATAGGATACATCCTTCAAAATAAATACCAATTAACCTATCATGGTGAACCCAATAATTTACCAATCTTTTATACAGATGCATCTTTCCGTATTCTCTTTCATCAGGGGTAAGAGCCTAAAGAACCTAACTTTGATGATGAAGAAGGAGAAGCTGCCCCAACAGCAGCTCCTGCTCGACCACGGTGGCATGCAGCACCATGAGCACCTGCACCAGCCTACCCTCATGATGATTTGGTCGAACTCTTTGACCAAGTTCAGAGTCATCTTGACACACACATACAAGAACAACATCAGCAACATGAGGGAGACATGTGGTGGTTTGGGGAACGCTTCACTTTGATTGATCACCACTTTGACACAATCCTTCATTATTTCCAACCACACCCACCTCCACCTCCAAGTGATCAGGATCCTCTTTTTTGAAGTGTATATGTTTTGTACTTTCTTTCTTAGTGTTGTTTGTGCCTCCTCTTTTTGGTGATGTTAAAAGGGGGAGAAGTCTTGTTGTAGTCAGTTCAGTCTGCTTTAGTTTATTATCTTGCTGTTGTAGTTTGCTTATGCTTATGTTTCCTTATGTTTCAATGAAATACATTTGTTTTCTTCTTATCTATTTCATGTTTATATTAAAAATGCCATGCAAATTTGCTTATTATAAACATTATTTGACATCATAAAAAATGGGGAGATTATTGCAATCCATGACCACTAGTTTGAGATTTTGATGATGATAAATTATATTGTCTGAATTACTATTCATTGAATATCTTTGATTTTGTTATTTTCTATGAGTACTAACATTTCAGGAAGATCACAAGTTACTCAGGACGACAAGAAGAGTCATGAATGAGTAGAGTAGAAGTGTGAGTCTATAACATTATAACTTTTTTATTTATTTTATTTTCTCTTTTCTTGAGACTGTTCATAAACTGCATGTAGATTTCAGCAACCATGCACACACACAGTGGGAGAGGGTTTTAAAAGAAAATTATAGATTTATTTTCTCTGTTGATCGTACTGTACAAATTTATGTCGTACTGTACGATCTGATCTGGTTAGAACGTCTTTTTGTGAATAGGTCATAATGTATAATTCGTATCATACTATACAATGTTTTACAAATCCAAAACTCTAGCCGCCAGATTAGTTTAAGTAAGTTTTATCATCCGTTCGTACTGTATAAAGATATTCATATTGTATAAATTATTTTGAATACTTACTTAAATTAACCCATAATTAGTGAAATAAATCAAGGATTAATCTCTGATTGGTAATCATACTGTACAAACCCATTCTTACTATACGATGAACCGAGACTATTTTTTATCGTCCTAGAGTTCATCCTGGATGATCCCTTGATTTTTGCCTAATTATATTGTATGAAGTATATCATACCATACAATGTATAGAGACAAGTTTTGATCATCCCGAACTTCATCCTGGACGATACCTTGAATTTGACTATTCGTACTGTATAAAGTAGGTCGTACCCTATGATGTATAGAGATGAGTTTTGATCGTCCCGGCTATCGTCCTATACGAACAGAAGAGTTGAGGATCGTACGGTATTAGTTTATATTGTACTGTATGATTGTAGTCAAAAGTTTTTGAACTATTTGTAAACCTTCGTACCAGGATGAAGCTCATTTATATGAATCATACTGTACGATGTGGAATCGCACTGTACGATAGTAATGGCTAATTTGAAAATTTTTTGGGTTTTTTATGTATAAAAAAGTTATGTTTTTAATGGGTGACTAAGAGAGAGGAACGTGAGTAGAGTGGGAATCCTTGGAAGAGAGCTCTTGAGAAGATTTAGGGTTGAGAGAGGAAGAAAAGGGTGGGCTTGGTGAGGGAGAAGTAGTGTGAGGGAGATCACACGATTGCTCCATTCTTGCTGCACTTTATTCCTCCTGTGGCACGTAAAGATCTTGTGGGAGGCTCTCTAAGGGGGAGACTCTTCTACGTCCATGTTCTCTAAGGTTCTCTGTCTTCTCCAGGAGGGAGAAAAATGAGAAGGTACACTGCCGTCGCTAGGAGGGTGAGAAAAAAATTTGGCACTCTGCCACATTAGATTGGTGAAAGTGAGTCTTGTGAGGGCTTCTCCACCTTGTCGAGGGGGCAAAAGGAGAATTATAGTTTTTTAGTGAAATTCCCAGAGTGGAGGACTCTGGGGAGTGGACGTAGGTCAAGTGACCGAACCACTAAAACTCTATGGTGTGATCTTTTCCTTACCACTTTTTACTTTTGCATGTATTTATTTTTCATTATAACTGCTTGGTGAAATTCTCTGTGGAATCCATTGTTGTTATTTGTGTTCAAGTATTCTCTTACGCATTAGTTAAATTTTTGTCAAAAATTTAACAATATAAAAAACTTTTAGAACTCATATTTAGGATTTTTTATTGCAACAAGATTTTCGCAATTCACCCCCCCCTCTTGGCGCTTCTAGTAATTTCAGAGATCTTGTAACCTGATACCTCTATAGAAATGGAATCTTCTTTTAAACAAGCTAATTCCTTTGTGATTCTTCTAGGTCATCAACCATATAATTTATTCCACATAACATTCAGAATCTACTCAAAGAGCTTCATTGTATACTGATGGAAAGGTAAGGTATATATTCCTTTAGTACTTTATTAGATTTAATAACTTGATTAATCACTAGCAGTGAATCTTTGAAGATTTTAACTTCTTTATTTTTTTTTTTATGATTATCAACTCTAAAATATTGATCAGTGCCTCATACTCAGCTTCGTTGACTAGAGGGTCTTGACAGGTGGTAAAAATATTATAACAAACCATAATATGGAGTTATAAACACTATGCAAATACCAACTTTCTTTGACATAACATCTCATGGTCCTTTATCTCTTTGGCAAGATGCAAAACCATAAAAATATATCTTTCAAGTTGAGTTTTCTTCTAATTCTAAGTTCAAGGTCAACTCATCGGGTAATTCATCATTTAACAAGGTTATCAGTAACTAGATGTGCTACAAAAAAAATTGTCAGGGCTTATCATTTTATGGCACATAGGAGAATAAGTTATATAGAATTGTAGTAGAATCATCAACCACAAAAATAATCTTTAAGATAATATAATACGGGTCATGAAATATTATAATAAATTTACTCTATAAATTACATAGACTTTAATAGATAACTTATAGTGTCTTAACTTCTAATCAGCAAAATTATGGCCAAATAATACTTTTCAATTATAGGGTAATTCTATATGGTTGGAAGTAACCATCTGCTTAAGTAATAAAGTGCATTCTCTTTTTTTTTTTTTACTTTAACTTGAGCTAACAAGACATCATAAGATTTACTTAAAGTTATTGTATTGGCTTCTAAGGTATAGGAGAAGCCAAGACTTGAGGATTCATCATATTTTTCTTTATATAAAATCCTTCTAACTTTTATCCCCCAATTAGAAATGAACATCTTTCTTCCATAAGGCAACATATGGTTGACATCTTCCCGCTAAATTTGACATAAATCTTCTCAAATATGTTAATAAACATTAGAAAGATCACAATTGAGTGAAACTTCTAGGTAGTGTCATAACTATGATTACTTAATTTTACTATGATAAGTTTTAATTTCATGGTTCTTAGCATGAAATCTAGAGACTTTGCTAAATTAATGCCAATGACACACTTTATAGGGTTTATTTTTAGTTATATTAGCACATTCATTACGAAATAATTCTTAAGACATTTAGATATTCTTCCCTTTTATGCTTTTAACCACTAGATCATCAATATAGCATTCCACTTGTTAAAGGACTAGTTCCTTAAAGATCATCATCATTGCCTATTAATATGTAACTCCAACATTCTTTAATCTAAAGAGCATAACCTTGTAGTAGTATACTTCTATAGGTGTTCTAAATGTTTTATAGTTTTCTTCTCCAAGAGCCATTTTATTCTAATTATATTCGAAAGAGCCATCCATAAAGAGAATGTTGTATGTGAGGAATCAATAACTATTATGAGTTCCAGAATGTTACAAATCTAGACCCATGTATTAAGATTTTGATGATAACAAATATTATTGGATTGGCAATTATGTCATCTCATGTCATTATTATTATTTGATATTTTTCTTATACAGTAACATTTCAAGACCATCGTACACTGTGCAAAGTGATCAGCTCAAGACTATGTATAATAGGAATAAGTGTCTTCAAGAGCTTGCATTTTTGCTACTATTGATCTATACATTTATTGAGTCAAAGTCTTGCATTTGATGGATACCTAACTTAGTGATAGTGCACACACATAGGGTAGAAAAAGTTAGAAAGTCATAATATACTTTTTTGAACTAATCATAATGTACGATCAGCTGTTTGAAAAAACATTACAATGCCTAATTATCAATTATCATAATTAATGTTATGTATACAAATTGTACTGTACGATCAATATCATATAGGATGATCGGTAGAAATTAAGATTTTAACTGCCCATTATCTTTTAGACAATATTTTGAAATTAAAAAAATTATATTAATCATACCGTATAATACACATCATATTTTATGATGTAATTAAATCATGCCTAAATTAATCTTATTATTAGGAGATTAAATTTAAATTAATTGATCCAGTTAAATTATACTGTACGACTTAACAAATCATAATGTACGACCCACCCAATCTTCACATGTGATGATAATTATTTGCCACCAATTATACAGGATGATAATCCACTTTGATTGTACTAAACGTACTAGATGATGCTCTATATCCTAATAAATAATCAGCTCAAATACTTAAACTGATCATATAGTGTCGTATTCTTCATACAGTACTAACAGAGCTATTTGAACTAATCATATGATACAATCTGGGATCAAATTGTATGATCAGTGTTGATAGAATTGAATTATTAGGGCTTTTTATGAAACCTTGTATTTAAGCTCTCTTAAAAGACTTGTTTCAAATCTTTAACTATTAGGTTTTCTAGAGAGAGAGCTTTGAGAAGAGATATTGGAGAGCTTTAGGAAAGAGAAAAGAGGGTTTGTGTGTGAGGAAGGAGTGTGAGGGGATTTCATACGGTTGCTCTAAGCATGCTTATGCCTTATTTCCTCTAAGTGCCTTGCTTGGTTTCTTGGGTGGCTCTAGGAAGAAAAAAATCAGCCCGAAGACCATCGAGGCTCTTTGCTTTTACCAAGATGGGAAAAAGAGGTCAGGGTTTCCTACCTTCATCAGAAGGGTGAAAAAAGATTACGATGTTCTCTTCCTTTACAATAAGGGTGAAAAAGAGGTCAAGGTTCTCTGTTGTATTGGGTTGGTGAAGAGATTGTAAGGGTTTTTCCACCTAGCTGTAGGGGCTAAAGGAAAAACACTAAAGTTTTAATTCAATACTCAGAGTGGAGGACTCCGAGGAGTGGACGCAGGTCATTATTTTACCTAACCACTCTAAAATTTTGTTGTGTTTTTTTTTGTGTTTTACTTTATGTAGTTTACTTTTCTACTTTTTATTTTTCTTGAAAATTGAATGTTGGAAAATTTATGTTTAATGATATATTAAATTGAGCAACTCATCATCACCATAGTTATAAGTTTTATTTCATTATTTTGGTTCCAAATTTGGTGATACCATTATTTGTTTTAAGTTATTAAAAATCTAAAAAATTATTGTGCTAAAGTAATTTTTTTTTAAATAACAAATCCACCCCTCCCTCTTAGTTTGCCTAGGGATATTTCACTATAGCTTAACATCCTAACTTTCAATTGGTATCAGAGCAGCTCTCACATGTATCTTTTAGAAAACCTTGAGAAAAATGATTTATGGCACATTTCAGTAATAGAAACACAGTTGAGGGTTATTCTATAACTCGTTTACCTTTATTTGAAAATATATCATTTACTTTTTTGGAAAATTTACATGTCTACTATTAATTTTTTCATGTGGTTTTTGGTACAAGAAGGTTATTCTGCACCCTTTTGTTTTGTTAATGGCATCAAAATTGAAGTACCATTTAATGAATAAAGTAATAAGGATAGAGACTTAGCTCAATTGACTAAAAAATATTTAAACTTCTTTTGGTGCTCTTAAGTTTGAAGATTACATACAAGTTTATATATGTACCACTAGTAAGGACATTTGAGATATATTATGTATTAAAGATGAATGTACTAGTGAAGTCAAACAATCTAGGTTGAACATATTATTGCATGGTCATTAACTTTTTTGCATTAAACATAATGAAACCATCTTAGACATGTACACTATGCTTACTCAAATAGTGACATCCTTACATACTTTAGGTAGAGAGCTTTCAAATTCTCAAAAAGAAAATAAAATTCTTTGTTGTCAATTTAGTAATTATAATGCTAAAGATATTGTCATTTATAAATCAAAGTATCTTAATGTTTATTCTATAGATAACTTACTAGGCCCATTTTTTATGAGCAAGGTGTGAGTCAGAGATTACAAGATACAGGATATAAGAAAAAGGAGAAATTTGTGGCTTTAAAAGTTAATAACTTTGATAGTGACAGCTTTATAGCTGAGGAGAAGGATAACAGTATGTTGATGACTCAATATTTCAAAAGCTTTCTAAAGAGAAAGCAAAAAATGTCATTAGCATTGAAACAAAGGTAAATACAATAAAAATTTTAAAGCTTCATCTAACACAATCTATTTTGAATGCAGGAAGCTAAGCCATCTTAGATCTGATTGCTCCAACCTAAAAACTCACCCGAGCAAGGAGAAGGGTGATGAAAAGGAAAACTTCATTAAAGGATAGAATATGACACAAAAGGATTTTTAGGCTAACTCTACCTTAGAATCATCAAAATAGGAATCAGATGAGGAGGTAACTAATCTATGTCTCATGGCTAATGATAATATTGATCAGTCTAATCAAGATAAGGTATGTCAACTATCTTTTGATGAACTCTTTATTATAGCTAAAACAATTCATGATTCATATAGGAAGCTTAAGAAAATATATGTTAGCTTAAAATTTCAATTTTTAAATTTACAAAAAGAGCATGATAGTCTTGGAGTGGAACATTTTGTATTAGATAAAGAATATAAGTCTTTACTTGATGAGTATGTTGCATTAAATAAGAAGCATGTTGACCTAACTAATGCACAAGAATAATTAAAATCAAAGAATCTTGAGTTAGACGATTCATATAAAAAATTAGAAGCATTTACAAGGAACTAGATCACAGTTACAAGCTTTAAAAGTGCAAATGAGTGCCTAAAAAAAAGTCCATGCATATCAAAATAATGAACCATCACCTTCATTGACATAATGGTATAACCCCTCATTACTACATGCATATCATACCCCTAGGATGAGGCACTATACCCCACATATATTAATGAATCATTTTCATGGTGTTAGGTTTGACTCTTGTGTCACGCTAGGTCACATTGCCCGCACATGCACAATACACCGTAAGACACATTTAATGTGGAGGCCTAAATTATTTTAATTTAGCAACATAACATACATGCAAGTCATTCATAAATATCTAATGTGGAGTGAGTTCCAAAATCTAATATTTGATTGAGTTTATAGGAGAGCTCTCATAAAAGGCCTTGTTGGAGCACATAATACATGAATAGTGAATGCTTAAGACACATGACTAGAGATCTGTAGCAGTTCATCACATTGGAGGTCAGGATTAGAGGGAAAGTTATACTTGGAGGCAAAGTTACTCTTAGTGACAATCCACCATTGAAAGTGGTAGGTTCAGGTGTGATTAGAAATTTTAAGAATTTTATTATTGAAAATGTTTTGTTGGTAGATGTCCTGAAAAACTACTTGTTGAGTATAAGTCAATTATGTGATAAAGGTTTTAATATTAAATTCTTATCTACTAGTTATGTGATCAGTTTAAATGGAAATATTAATTTATAAGAAAAGGGAATTAATAATATTTATATGCTTAACTTTAATTATATTGAGTATACTACTTCTTTATGTTTGAAAACTATTACTGATGAATCCTAGCTAAGGCATAGGAGACTATGCCATGCAAGTATGAAAATACTTAGAAAGATAACCCAAAAGAACCTAGTTAGAGGCATAGCCAAATTAGAATTCTCTAAGAACCACCTTTGTGATGCCTGTCAACTAGGAAAACAAATTAAAACTTCATTCAACTTAGTCAAGGACATCACCATATGTAGACCTTTAGAAATCCTTCATATGGATATGTTTGGATCAATTAGCAGTACCAACTTAGGTTGGAAAATATATGAATATGTGATTGTTGATGATTACTCAAGATTTACTTGGATTAGATTTTTATCACATAAAAAATAAATCATTTGAGAAATTTAGAACATTCTCCCCATAGATTCATAAGAAATTATGTTGAGAAATTTTAACTATCCATAATGATCATGATGGATAATTTAAAAATGATAAGTTTGAATCATTATGTAAGGAGCTAGGAATAGAACATAATTTTTTAGCTCCTAGAATCCTTCTATATAATGTGTTTATTGAAAGAAATAATATAACATTGGTAGAAGTTACTAAACTCACACTTCCTAAATATTTTTGGGCTGAAGTAGTGAATATTGCTTATTATATTCTTAATGGGGTTAATGTCAGATCCAAACTTAATAAGACATCTTAAGAAATACTCAAAGATAGGACATCCAGTCTCTCTCACCTTCATGTTTTTGGTGCTATGGTGTTCATTTCAAAGAATGGAAAATCTCCATTAGGAAAATTTGATCCTAAATTTGATGAAGGAGTTTTTCTAGGATATTCTTCAATAGATAAAGCCTATAAAGTCTTCAATAGAAGGACATTAATGGTTGAGTAGACTACTCATATACTATATGATGAATCTGATAATTCTGTTGAGTATAGGTTAGAAGAAGAAGTAGTAGTAGAAGTCACCCAAGGAGTTAATACTATTGACCTATATAATAAAGTAGATCCTAAGGATCCTTTGCTTTGAGATTAGACATATTCATTTAGTCATCCTAAGGAGCTCATCTTAGGAGATCCATCTATAAAAGTAAGAACTAGGCATGGTCTTAGAAGTGAGGTTATCCACTCTACTTTCATCTTTATGGTAGAATCCTCAAACATAGATCAAGCCCTATCTAATGAATTATGGATCCTATCCATGTAAGAAGAATTGAATCAATTTATTAGGAATGTCATTTGAGATATATTTAAAAGACCTAAGGACCAAGGTATTATTGGAAATAAATAGTTTTTAAAAACAAGATGAATGACTCTGGTATAGTGATTAGGAATAAGGCTAGGTTAGTATCTAAGAGGTATAATTAGTGGCAGAGCTAGAAAATTTATTAAGGGGGGCCTAATTATTTTATTAAAGTTTTCCATTAATTCTTTTCATGCAGGCTTGGGACTGGCATTGACAATTTAATTTTTTTTTTCAATTATTATCCAAAATGTATAATATTAAATATAAAATTTGCAAGGATAATTTAGCAGGCTATTAAATAATAAAGCAGTTTACAAGGACTTGACATGATTTAATAGTTATCTTGAAAATTAGGAAATATAATATCCATAGTATAAAAGGAAATAAGCTTAGGGATCAATTGATTTCTTCAAGTTAGAAAGCAATTAAAAAAACTATGAATTTATTTTAATTCCTAAAAAGTGAGGATTTCAGTTTATCTCTCAAATGTTTGAAAGTAAAAACATGACTTTTTAAAACTTGCTTTGCATTTCACAAGCAACCAAATGAGCCCTTAAAGCTCTAATAAAAAACTTAAACAGTTCTAGTTCAATTTTTTTTTTAATGTAGTAACACAAATCAAGCAAAAATAACCAAACAAAGTATTTCCAAAAACTAATCTAAAAACAAAGTATTTCTTATAATGAATTATTTGAAGTTTATATAAAAATTTCTAACGCATATAGAAAGTTTAAGACAATGTATGCCAACCTTAATTCTGATTTTTCAAATTTATAAAATGAGTATAAATGCATTAGGAAAGATCATTTTACTTTGGATAATTATCATATGATATTACTTGGTGAATTTGATGCATTAAATCGGAAGCATATTAATTTAACTACTGAACATGATTCCTTAAAAGCATCTCATGTTGATTTAGAAAATTCATTTAAAAAATTAAATGCATGTTTAAATGAAGCAGATGATAGATAGCATGCATTAAAGTTTGACAATTAAATTCTTGAAAGTGCAAATAAATTTTTACAAGTGAAATTAACTACTTTTAAAGAAAATAAAACATTGCCTACACATGCACAGTTTCATAACCCATCACCATAGCTTGCATCATTTAAACATAGGAAGAGGCACCATAACCCACATAGACTAATGAATCCATTTATAAGAGTTAGATATTTTTCATGTGGCATGCTAGGACATATATCACACACTTGCACTATCCATCATAGAACATATTTAGTGTGGAGGACAAAATTGCATAAATTATAGCATAGCATGCAACTATTTCATCCGTCAATCTATAAGGTTCAACCCAAACTTTTTTGGGTTCCAAAGTCTAATCCTTAATGACTTTGTAGGGATGCTCTCATAACAGGCCTATTGAGAGCATGTGATACCTTGATAGTAGATGTTTAAGGTACAAGACTAGAAATATAAAGCAGTTCATCATGCTAGAGGTCAGGGCGTTAGGCATGAAAACACTTGGAGAAAACACCACTAGGAAAGTGCTTGGATCAAGTGTAATATATTACAACTCGGGATCCCGAGTTTATAATTTTGATGAGAACAAATATTATTGATTACATATTTATTTCTCCTAGTATTTATAAAGCATATTTGTTTGTGTGTTGATTAACATTTTAGTTACACCATGCACCGTTCTTTGAAGATTCAGGGCTCAAGATTAGGTAGAATAGGTTATGTTAAATGAGACTATAATTTTTATTTTTTATTTTTTTATTTTTTGAGTCAAGTCCTGTAATGATGTATGTAAGCCTTGTGACTATGCACATACACACACTATGGGAGCAAAAATAATTATAAATATTTTAATATTTTTGTATATTGTACTATATGATATGAATCATACTTTATGATCTAGTGTTATAGAAATTAATTAAAATATTATATTTTTCTACAAAAAATAATTTTAAAATATAACTAATCATATAGTACAAATATCACATTATACTAGATGATCTTTTATAATTAGATACCCATGTTATTCATTAAATTAGGCAAAAATTTAAATTTAAAAATTTGTTATATTCGTATTATGCAAACCTAATTGTATTGTATGATGTTTAAAACTTTTTTAATTTAACTATGTGATTAATCAATCGAATATGCTTAATTTTGATATTTTGATCGTACTATACGAATTGGATCGTACTGTATGATAAAGATAGACGACATTTGGTTATCCCATAATTTATCTACATTTCAGTTGAACTAAGTATCATGTACAATAGGTTATTCGTACTGATGATTACATAATACTAACATGTAAATTGAACTATTTGTACTTATGTTCGTATAGAAATAACAAGCAAATTGAACTGTTCGTACTATATTAACTAGTTATTATATAGTACTAATAGGTCAAATTTTTCACATCATACTAGACGATCTTGAGATCGTACTGTATAATATTTAACTATTGAATTGAATTTTTAAGATTTATTAAGTCCTCTATTTAAGTTTTCTCATAAGACTTGGAAAAAGTCTTTGACGTACATTGAGTCACCATTATTCTCAAGAAAACTTGATGAGAGAGCCTAGAATATGATAGAGGAAAGGGTGGAGTTTGAGAAGAAGAAGATCCTTGTGGGTTTCAAGGGAGTGTGGAGGGGTTTTTTGTTGCGGATCTATGGTTTATGATTTTGATGATAACAAACATTCCTTATTTCTCTACGATTGCCTTATGTGCTAACGTTTCAGGTCCACATGATCAGACTGTAATTTGGAACCAGCTCAAGATTGGGTAGACGAGGTCCGTGTCACTTTGTAATCTTTTTCCTTTCTTGAGTCTGTTGTATTTGGTGTGGCATCTAATGATTTGTAACTTGGAAGATTTTCTATGGTGCTCTAAAAGATTTCTATTTTTGGTAACATCGTCCAGGACGATATTTATATCGTCCTCGATGATCTTACAAAAGTAGAAACCCTAATTAGGGCATCCTCATTAAAGCAGTCGTCTTTAAGCAAAACACATCGTCTTGGACAATTTTGTATCGGCCAGGATGATCGGCTCAATTCAACAAGAATTTGCTGCTAGATCTACTTAGGAAAATCTTATTTTTGGACATCGTCCCGGTGGATCATCCTGGACTATAAAATATCATCCCGGATGATCCAGAGCAATTTTTCCAAAATTTCTCAGGCAGTTTTTGAAAGCAATTAATGGGGATTTCGTCTGGGCCGATAGCAAGATCGTCCGGGACGATTAGACATCTTCCAGCTTCATTTCAGGGAGATATTCAGGACGATTTTCATCATATTTGAACTAATCAGCCAGGACAATATGCCTATCATCCTGGACGATAATGTCGGCAACTTGCATTAATGAGCTCGTTTTGAGAGCTTCTATTTAAGCTATGGCATGGCAACTTTTGTAAGTGTCTTTGGCAGCCATTGTAGCTTCGTTCTTGTGAGGGAAACTTGAAGAGAGAGCTTGAAAGGGAGAGAAAAAAGGGTGGAATTTGAGAGGGAGAAGATCCTGTGAGGGGGAGGAACTCAAGGGAGTGTGGTAGGGGATCCACACGGTTGCTCCGGCAAACTCGCACCTTAGTAGAGAGAGATTGTTTTGAACTATTCTCGTACTTATGTTCGTTTAGAAATAACAAGCAATGACATGTTCGTACTTATATTAAACTATTATTATATAGTACTAAATAGGTCAACATTTTTCACATCATACTAGACGATGCTTGAGATCGTTACTGTATAATATTTAATCTATTGGAATTGAATTTTAAGATTTATTAAGTGCTTCTATTCTAAGTTTTCCTCATAAGACTTGGAAAAGTCTTGACAGTACATTGAGTCATTCCATTAATTCTCTCAAGACTAAAACTTATGTGAGAGCTAGAATTATGATAGAGGAAAGGGTGGAGATTTGAGAAGAAGAAGACCTTGTGGGTTTTCAAGGGAGTGTGGAGGGGTTTTTTGTTCGCGGATCTATGGTTATTGATTTTGTATGGATGTAACACGAACATTCCTTTATTTTCTCTAACGATGCCCTATGTTGCTAACGTTTCTAGGTCCACATGACAGACTGTAATTTGGAACCAGCCTCAAGATTGGGCTAGGACTGAGGTCTGTGTCACTTTCGTAAATTCCTTTCTTCTTGAGTCTGTTGTTATTTGATGTGTGCTATTCTAATTATTGTAGACTTGGAAGATCTGTTCTTATGTGGTGGTCTAGATTTACTTAATTTTGCTTATGTTAACATCGTCCCAGGACGATATTATATCGTTCCGCTGTGACGATTCAAGATTACCTATTAAGGGTAAATCTATCAACGGAGCAGAAATTCACTCGTCTGACATCTTAGTGGCATCCTCTAGGATTAAAGCGGTTGGGGGTCTTAGAACCATGTCTTTGTTGATCGGCCGGTGTCGCTCCAATATCCAACAAGAAATTTGTCCTGCCTGCGATCTAGTCTTAGAGAAATTTCTTAGTTTGGCGACATGCCTCGCGCGCGCATCATCCTGGATATAAAATACTCCATCCCGGGATGATCCGAGCCAATTTTTCCAAAATTCTCTAGGAGTTTTTGAAAGGCAATTAAGTGGGGTGATTTCGTCGGCTGATACGATAGTCCGAGCATACTTGACGTAGATCCTCTTCCAGTTTCATTTTCAGTGGAATATCAGTTGATCGATTTTCATTCTATATTTAACTAATGCAGTTCTCAGGTACGATTATGCCTATCGTCCTGGACGATAATGTCGGTGCAACTTGCATAAGGTTATGAGCTATCAGAGTCTTACGAGAGTTTCTGATAGTCTCTATGGTGTAGAGCGGTTGGATACTCGGTCAATCTATCTGTTAGTCTTGGCGTAGCCTATATAGCTGTTCGTTCTTGTGCTAGGGAAACTTGAAGAGAAGTAGGTCTTGAAAGGGAGGAAAAGGGTGGATTTGCGTAGGTTTTGAGAAGAATGCCTGTGCAGGGGAGGAAGCTCAAGGAAGTGTGGTGAGGGATTCCACACGATTGCTTCCGGCGAACTAAGCACCTTTCTAGTACCATTTCGGAATTCAATGGCTTGTTTCGAGTAAGTTCACAAAGAAGAAGATCTTTTGATGTCAAAGACCTCGGCGACCTCATCTCGCACCAGGAAAGGTGGAAGTTGATTTTGTAAGGGCTTCTCTGCCTAGATGTGGGGGGCTAAAGGAGAGACACATATTTTAGCTGCCAATACTTGGTAGGTGGCCTCCAAAGGAGTGGATCGTAGGTCAAGAGTTTGATCCGAATCCACCTATAAATCTCGGTGTTATTTTCTTAAATTATCGCTTCCGGCATTTATTTTTTCTTCCGTACTTTTGTTGTGTGTTTGGTTGAGTTTATCTTTGTTTAGGTTTCTCCAAATTCACTCTCTCTGCTTTATATTATGCAATTTTGCATTCCAGTTCTATAGGGCCCATAACTCGCCTACCGACCTTCAGTGGTATCAGAGCAAGTTTTCATAGAATAAGTTTTTAAAAGCTTGATTTTGATCCATGCTAATCGTATTATCTATTGCGAAGTGTTATTCAATCACCAGACCTCCTTTATTTGAAAATATGTCATTTGATTTTTGAAAAACTCGCATGTCTCTATTTCTTGCAATCGCATTGATTTTTGTTATGTGGCATATAATTTTAACTGGTTTATTCATTCAGTGGTCAGAATTTTTTATAATGCGTTCAAATGATATTTTCCTTTAGTTAATCGGACAGTGGAAGAACAACCTACAAATGTTCTCAATTTTTCGATTTGCATAAGCCTTTACCTAATAGGCTTTTTATCAATTGTGGCTTTTAAATTCTGATTGATTTATATGTTAGTTATCTCACATTTGCCTACGACCGATAGAAGAGTTACGTTTGGGATAAATTCACGACATATTCGAAGGCACTAGTGAAGATTCATAACAATCTCCAAGTTGAATATTGGTTAATGCATGATTTTGAATTATTTTCCCAACTTGAAATCCTTCTTGAAAACTATCTTAGACTCTGGTTATTTTTACTTCAGATTATTATTCAAATTGTAAATTCATTACATTGTCTTAGGAAAAAGATTTTATCAAATTTTGAAAAGGTTAACAAAATTCTTTCGATGTTCTACTTGGATAAATTTGATCTAAAGTTTATTTTACTATTTATGAATCTAAGGATTTGAATGTGTTTTATTATTAATAATTTGATTGGCTCACTCGATTTCTACGAGCAAGGTTTGGGGTCAAAGACTTTTGGATGTAGGTGAAGTTACGATCTGTTCTAAAAGCTGAAGATATGGAAGAGGAAGCTTAGTTTGGTGACGATAGCAATGACCTGTCAAGCAAATCACAAAGCTCACCAAAGCATAAGCAAAAGTGGAAAAAAGGTAAAAATGTAAGGATGTT
Organism: Dendrobium catenatum; assembly: GCF_001605985.2. NCBI lineage: Eukaryota > Viridiplantae > Streptophyta > Magnoliopsida > Asparagales > Orchidaceae > Dendrobium > Dendrobium catenatum. Next base: position 129,560 of record NW_021318841.1, on the reverse strand, counting down.
AATATTTCCTCTGACGTTATTTGTTTTCGATGTAGGAAACCTGGACATATGAAAAATGAGTGCCATAATTTAAGAATTCTTCCAGGAAAAGAAAAGGGTAAGGTGAAGCTAAATTTAAACTGGGGAAATAATGAAAAGAAAAAAATCTCATGGGCAGATCTAATCTCTGAAGCATCAGACCATGAAAGAGATAATGGTTAAATGCCTTATTTGTATCTTTCTTTTTTTTT
>NW_021318841.1:66238-129320 GCF_001605985.2 Dendrobium catenatum | reverse complement strand
ATAATGGTTAAATGCCTTATTTGTGTCTTTCTTTTTTATTTTTATTTTTTTTTCGTGTTTTTATTTTCGTTAAGTTTTTTCTCTCATCAACACACACATTCACTTTTCTAAAATGAAAAATATACTTCTTGATTTTTCTTGAAATCTTTGGTAAGTTGTGTTTGACTTCTCTAAAACAGTCAAAGGAAGGAAACTCATTTATTTTTAACTCTCAATCTCTATTTTCTAAAAGGAGGTTATCCTACTTTTGATTTAAAATCTTTTTCATCTTTTAAATTGGTTTTTGAAACAAAATTTTTTATCTCCCTATATTTTATTTATCGCATAGGAATCTTTTGCAAGTTTTTGAATCTAACTCATAATTTTCTTAATCAAGTAATTCACTTTGTCACTAAGATGGGTTTTCCTTTGTTTTTAAGATTTAAGAAAGGAAGCATATTCAAAAAATTTTCCAATGATGCCAAAAATAAAAGATGCGCAAAGATGCCAAATTAAAAATATATAATACACAAAGTCTATCAAAAGATGCGCAATGCGCCAACCAATTGTCAAGAGGCATAAAATGAGCCCACAAAGTTAATGCTTACCATTCTTGTACTTCTTAAAAAGCTTAAAAAAACCCTTGATACTTTCGATACTTGAGTTTGAAAATCTTGATTCTTGATTCAAAAATTCGTGCATTGATCTTCTATTAGATATATTTTATGGAAGGAGTTTTTGAAAAATTATTGTTTCTTTATCTAATTTATTCCTTGATTTAGATCTTGAATTAAAAAGTTTTTTTTGCCGTTTTAAAGAACTTGAGTTTGGATTATCAATTTTTGAGTTTCTAACCTTTTCTGGGCTATGCATTGTCAAATCCGATTCTACTATGATTTTGATTAAAACCAAGAGGTAACTTTATCATTTTAAGAATATTTGTTTTTTTCACTAGATCAGGAAATGTTTTTATCTTTTTGTCATTTTTTTATGCCTCCTCTCTTTTTGATAATGTTAAAGGGGGAGAACGTATAGTTGAATTTTTGTACTGTTTCTTGTTTGTATCTTAAAATTAAAAACAACAAAAATATTTTTATCTCCCCTATTTTTAAAAGAGTTATTCTAGTGAGGGAGAGATTAGGAGATATTACTTTTTAAAAAATTCAAATTGAATTGTTTGCCATCATCAAAAATGGGGAGATTGTTGTGGATCTATGGTTTATGATTTTGATGATAATAAACATTCCTTATTACTCTACGATTTCCTTATGTGCTAACGTTTCAGGTCCATACGATCAGACTGCAATTTGGAACCAGCTCAAGATTGGGTAGACGAGGTCTGTGTCAGTTTGTAATCTTTTTCCTTTCTTGAGTCTGTTGTATTTGGTGTGGCATCTAATTATTTGTAACTTGAAATATTTTCTGTTGTGCCCTAAAAGATTTCTATTTTTGGTAACATCGTCCGGGACAATCTGACAAAAGTAGAAATCCTAATTAGGGCATCCTCATTAAAGCAGCGTCTTTATGCAAAACACATCATCCTGCACGATTTTGTATCGGCTAGGACGATCGGCTCAATTCTGGAAGAATCTGCCGCCAGATCTACTTAGGAAAATCTTATTTTTGGACATCGTACCGGTGGATTGTCCTGGACTATAAAATATCATCCCGGACGATCCAGAGAAATTTTTTCAAAATTTCTTAGGCAGTTTTGGAAAGCAATTAATGGAGATTTCGTTCAGGCCGATCGCAAGATCGTCCGGGACGATTAGACATTGTCCAGTTTCATTTCAAGGCGATATTCAGGACGATTTTCCTCATATTTGAACTAACCAGCCAGGATGATATGCCTATCGTCCTGGATGATATGCCTATCTTCCTGGACGATTTGCCAATCATCCTGGATGATAATGTCGACAACTTGCATTCAAGGCTTGTCTCGAGGTAAGTTCACCAAAGAAGAAGATCTCTTTGATGTCAAAGGACCCGGCAACTCCGCCGCACCGGGGAAGGTGGAAGTGATTTTGTAAGGGCTTCTACGCCTAACTGTGGGGGCTAAAGGAGAGACACTTGTTTTAGTTCAATACTTGGAGGGTGCCTCCAAGGAGTGGACGTAGGTCAAGGTTTGACCGAACCACTATAAATCCGGTGTGTTCTTTTCTTATTATCGCTTTCGCATTTATTTTTCTTCCGTACTTTATTTGTGGTGATTTTGGTTGGAGTTTTATCTTTGGTTTTAAAGTTTTCCAATTCACTTCTCTCTTTTAATTAGCTTTGGGTCAGTTCTATAGGGCCTAACATCCCTAACGACCTTTCATTTCTCACAGTTGCTCCAGCAAGCTTCCATGTTAGTACCATCATGTTCAAGGTTTATTTTGAGAGAGATTTTTGGACGAAGAAGGTCTTTTTTGTGTCAAAGGACCCAGCTACTCTACCGCACCAAGGAAGGTGAAAGTGATTCAAGGTTTTTTGCCTCACCAGTAGGGTGAAAATGAGTTTAGGTTCTTAGCCTTATCAGGAGGTTTAAAATGAGTCAAGGTTAACTGCCTGTGAAAGGAGTAAGGTCTCTTGTCACACCGAGTTGGTAGAAGAGAGTTTATAAGTGCTTCTCTGCCTAGTTGTGGGGACTTAAAGAGAGTCACAAAAGGTTTAGACTAATATTTGGAGTGGGATTGGATGTAGGTCATGGTTTGATTGAACCACTATAAAATCTAGCATGTTCTTTCTGATTTTATTTTCTGTAGTTTATTTTTCCTCATTTTATTTTCTATCATAACTACTTGGTTGAAAATCTGTGATTGATATTATGTTGTATTGATTAGATTACTATTACTATTTTTGCAACTTTTGATAAGTATACTAACTTCCGCATCAAAAGGTAGTATTGCATTCATCCTAGTGAGCCTTAGGGATAGTTAGTTGAGGTCTTATAACCTCCTCGAATTTTCATAATTGGCAAATTAAAAAGTTTCAATTTTTGAAATATTATACTGGTAAATGGCTTGAAATATAATTTGATCAACATTAACTAATTGTGTAACAAAGGTTTCAGCATAAAATTTTTTTTACCAGCATGATTAGCTTAAACAGAAATACTTTTTGTAAGGAAAAATAATTAATAATATTTACATGCTTGATTTGAGATGTATTTAATTTGCTACTTCTCTTAACCTAAAACCTATTGTTGATGAATCTATATTTTGGCATAGGAGACCATGTCATGCAAGCATGAAAAATATTAAGAAAATCACCCAAAAAGACTTAGTAAAAGGCATTCATAAACTAAATTTTACTAAGGACTACCTCTGTGATGTGTTGCGGATCTGTTTTCATGGATAATGATTTTGATGATAGTAAACTCTCTTATTTCTCTACAATTGCCTTATTTTCTAACATTTCAGGTCCCCTAGATCAGACTGCAATTTGGAACCAGCTCAAGATTGGGTAGAAGCTTGTACCTTTTTCCTTTCTCGAGTCTATTATATTTGGTGTGGCTCCTAATGCTTTGTAAACTTACTCATTCACACATTAGAAGAATTTCTAACTATTCCCTAGAGTTTACTATTTTTGGTAACATTGTCTGGGATGATATTTATATTGGCCTAGATGATCAATTCAAAAATAAAAATCATAGTTAGATCATCATCCTCATTAAGGAAGATGTCATTAAGCCGATCGGCCTAGACGATACTTGTATCAGCTAGGATGATAGGCTCAAGTAAGAAAGAATCAGCCGCCATGATCAATTTAGGTATTCTTTATTTCAGGTCATCGGCCAGGATGATCTATACATTGGCCTGGATGATGCAGCAAAATTATGCCTAAATTAATCTTGTAATTATGGAAAGCAATTAAGGCTGATTGATACGATCACATCGGTTCGACCAATCCCAGGATTGGCTAGGACGATGGCCTGGATGATTAACAACAGCTAGACTCTATTCCAGGCGAAGTTCAGGACGATTATACTCAGATTTGAACTAATTGGCTAGGACGATATTATATCAGCCTAGATGATGTAACAAATTTTCTTCTGATTGTTCCAAATCATCCCGGCTGATTGAGCTTATTTTGTACTATCGGCCAGGACGATATTCATATCGGCCTGGATGATAAAGTCGACAAGTTGCATTAATGAGCTCATTTTGAGATCTTCTATTTAAGCTTTTGACAAGGCACTTTTGTAAGTGTCTTTGGAAGCTATTATAGCTTCATTCTTTTGGGGGAGAAGATCCTGTGAGGGGGGACTCAAGGGATTGTGGAGGGGGATTCCACATGGTTGCTCCGGAAAGCTTACACCTTAGTACCGTTGGATTCAAGACTTGTCTTGAGGGAAGTTCACAGAAGAAGAAGATCTCTTTGGTGTCAAAGGACCCAGCGACTCCGCCTCATCGGGGAAAGTGGAAGTGTTTTTGTAAGGGCTTCTCCACCTAGCTGTGGGGGTTAAGGAGAGGCACTTAGTTTTAGTTCAATACTCAGAGGGTGCCTCCGAGGAATGGACGTAGGTCAAGGTTTGACCGAACCACTATAAATATGGTTTGTTCTTTCCTTTATTATTTCCGCATTTAATTTCCCCACGTTAATTTCTTTGTGGTGAATTTTTGTATGATTGTACTTTGATTGTAAGTTTTTTTTTTAAATACCAATTCACCTCTCTCTTAATTATCCTTGGGCCAGTTCATAAGGGGCCTAACATCCCTAATGAACTTTCAAGTGGTATCAGAGTAGGTTCATAAAAACAAGTTTTTTGAAAGCTTTTGGATTGTGATTCATTTCTAATTTTGGTAATCGTAATATTGCAAAAGGTTATTCAATCACTAGACCACCTTTATTTAAAAATATTATATTTAATTTTTTGAAAATTTGCATGTCTACATTCTTGCAATCAATTGATTTTTGAATATGACAAATGATTTTAACTGGTTATTCTGTACCGTCACGTATTTTAGATGGAATTAAGACTGATATTCCTTTTAATCAATGGAATAGGGATGAATGAATCGATGCTCAATTGAATGTAAAATCTTTAAACTATTTTTTCTATGCTTTAAATTCTAATAATCCACGTGCACTACTGGTAAGAAAATATGGGATAAATTACACACCATATACGAAGGCACTAGTAAAATCAAGTAATCCAAGTTGAATATTTTAATGCATGATTATGAACTTTTTTGCATGAAATCTTATGAGACGATCTTAGACATATATACTAGATTTATTCAAATTATTGCATCATTGCATACTTTAGGAAAGGAGTTTTCAAACTTTGAAAAAGTAAATAAAATTCTATGTTGTGTACTTGATAAGTTTGATGCTAAAGTTATTGCTATTTGTGAATCAAAAAATTTGAATGAATATTCTATTGTAATTTGATTGGCTCACTCATTGCCTACGAATAAAGTTTGAGTAAAAAACTTTTGGATGCAGGAGAGATAATAGTGCTAAATGCTGAAAACCTGGAGAAAAGTGGCTTAGTTGGTGACGAAAGCTATAATTAGTCATGCAAATTAAAAACTCACCAAAGCATAAGCATCAACAAAAGTGAAATAAAGGTAAAAAAGATAAGAATGTTAAGATTTTTTTTGATGCTGTTTGCTTTGGATTTAGGAAGCCTGGACATATGAAAAATCAGTGCCCTAATTTGAGAACTCTTCCTGCATAAGAAAAAGGTAAAGCTAAGCAACTTATAGAAAGGGCAAATAATGAAAAGTAAAAAATCTCCTTGGCAGACCTGGTTTCTGAAGCATCAAACCAGGAGCAGATGGTATTTAAAAGCCTTACTTATTTATTTATTTTTAGTGTTTTCTCTTTTTTTTTTCTTTCTTTTTCTTCGACCTGCATGTTGTATTTTTTGTGTTTGTTTTTGTTTATTTTTTTGTGTTTTCTCGGATCAACACACATTCACTTTTCTAAAAATGAAAAATCTACTTTCTATTTTTTTTTGAATTCTTAGGTAAGTTGTGGTTGACTTCTCTAAAAATAATCAAAGGAAGGGAACTCATAATTTTGTCTCTCTATCTCTCTTCTTAAACAGGTTATTTTACTTTTGATTTAAAATCTTCATCATATTTTAAATTGGATTTTGAAATTGATCTTTTCAATCTCCCCATATTTTTTATCGCATAAAAATCTTGTGCAAGTTTTTGAATCTACCTCATAATTTTCTTAATCAAGTAATTTTTTTTTGTCATTAGAATGGGTTTACTTTTATTTTACAAAACATATCAGAAAGGTAGCATATTTAATTAAAAAAATGGCCAATGATGCCAAATCAAAATATTGGCCAATGATGTTAAATCAAAAGATGCGCAATGACACCAAATTGAAAAAGATACACAAAGTGCATCAAAAAGTAAAAGATGTGCAAAGTGTGCCAAAAACTGACAAGAGGCATAAAATGAGCCCACAATGAGTATGCTTACTTTTTCTGTTTTACTCAAAGCTTTAAAAAACCCTTGATATTTTTGACACTTGATCTTGAAAATCATGATTCATGATTCACCAATTTTTGCATTAATCTTCTATTAGATATGTTTTATGAAAAGAGTTTTGAAAAATTAGTGTTTCTTTTTTTAATTTATTCCTTGATTTAGATATTGGATTAAAAAGTTTTTGAGCCTTTAAAAAAACTTTAGCTTGGATTAACAATTTTTGAATTTTGAATCTTTTTTGGATTATGCGTTGTCAATCTATTCCTTACTAAGTTTTTGAATAAAATCAAGAGGTAACTTTCACATATTAAGAATATTTGATTTTATCTTCACTTGATCAGGGATCACTTTTTGTCTTTTAATTATTTTTTATTGCCCTGATTATTTTTGCCCCTTCTCTTTTTGATAATGTCAAAGGGGGAGAACGTATTATTGTATTTGTATCTTTTTTTTCTTCATTCAAAAAATTAAAAACAACACAAATTTTTTATTTTTCCTATTTTTAAAAGTTTTATTTTAATAAGGGGGAGATTAGGAGATTTTTTTTTTGTAAATTCAACCAGTAATATTTGCCATCATCAAAAAGGGGGAGATTGTTGCGAATTTGTTTTCATGAATAATGATTTTGATGATATCAAACACACTTATTTCTCTATGATTGCCTTATCTACTGACATTTCAGGTCCACAAGATCAGACTGCAATTTGGAACCAGCTCAAGATTGGGTAGACTGGGTCTCAGTCATCTTGTACCTTTTTCCTTTCTTGAGTCTATTATATTTGGTGTGGCTCTTGATGCTTTGTAAACTTGCTCATTCACACCTTGGAAGAATTTCTAAATATTCTCTAGAGTTTACTATTTTTGGTAACATCATTTGGGATGATATTTATATCATCTTGGACAATCGATTCAAAAATAAAAACCCTAATTAGAGCATCATCCTCATTAAGGAAGCCGTCATTAAATCGATTGGCCTGAATGATACTTGTATTGGCCAGGACGATAGGCTCAATTAAGAAAGAATCAGCCGCCATGATCAATTTATGTATTCTTTATTTCAGGACATCGGCTAGGATGATCTATATATCGGCCTGGATGATGCAGCATAATTATACCTAAATTAATCTGGTAATTATGGAATGCAATTAAGGCTGATTAATATGATCACATAAGCCAGGCTGATCGCAGGATCGGCCAGGATGATGGTCTGGACAATTAATAACGGCCAGACTTTATTCCGGGCGATGTTAAGGATGATTGTACTTAGATTTGAACTAATCAGCTAGGATGATATTATATCAGCCTGGATGATGTAACCAATTTTATTCCGATCATCCCAAATCATCTCGGCTGATTGAGCTTATTTTGTACTGATTGACCAGGATGATATTCATATCGACCTGGACAATAAAGTCAGCAAGTTGCATTAATGAACTCATTTTGAGATCTTCTATTTAACCTTGACAAGGAACTTTTGTAAGTGTCTTTGGCATCCATTGTACCTTTGTTTTTTTGGGGGAAACTTGAAGAGAGAGCTTGAAAGGGAGTTAGAAAAGGGTGAAGTTTGAGAGAGGGAGAAGATCCTATGAGGGGGGACTCAAGGGAGTGTGGAGGGGGATTCCACATGGTTGCTCCTGCAAGCTTGCACCTTAGTACCATCGGATTCAATGCTTATCTTGAGGGAAGTTCACAGAAGAAGAAGATCTCTTTGATGTCAAAGGACCCGGCGACTCCGCTGCACCGGGGAAGGTGGAAGTGATTTTGTAAGGGCTTCTCCGCCTAGCTATGGGGGCTAAAGGAGAGACACTTAGTTTAGTGCAATACTCAGAGGGTGCCTCCAAGGAGTGGACGTAGGTCAAGGTTTGACCGAACCACTATAAATATGGTGTGTTTTTTCCTTTATTATTTATGTATTTAATTTTCGCACGTTGATTTCTTTGTGGTGAATTTTGGTATGAATGCGCTTTAATTGTAAGTTTTTTTTTAAAAAAAATACCAATTCACTTCTCTCTTAATTAGCCTTGGGCTAGTTCATAAGGGGCCTAACATCCCTAATGAACTTTCATGATGCCTGTCAATTTGGAAAATAATTCAAGTCCTCTTTCCACTCAATAAAGGATATTAACACTAACAAACCCTTAGAAGTCCTTTCATGGATCTCTTTGGACCTGTTAGCACTACAAACCTAGGAGAAAAAGTCTATGGGTATGTAATTATTGAGAATTACATGAGGTTTACTTGGATTATATTATTATATCATAAAAGTGAGTCATTGAAGAACTTTAGGACATTCTCCACTTGGATTCAGAGAAAATTAGGTTATAAAATTTTAACCATTCACAATGATCATAGTGGAGAATTTGAGAATGAAAAATTTGAATCTTATTGTAGGGAGCAAGGGATAGATCACAACTTTTTAACTTCTAAAACTCCTTAGTAGAATGAGATTGCTTAAAGAAATAGTAGAAGCTGATAGAGCCGTATTAACTAAATACTCACTACCTAAATATTTTTTGGCAGAAGTGATAAATATAACCTAATACATTCTAAATAGAGTTAATGTTAGATCCAAGCTAAATAAGATACCTTTTGAAATCCTTATGGTTAGGACATCCATCCTTTCTCACCTTCATGTCTTTGGATGTAAAGTGTTCATTCTAAATAATAGGAAATCTCTATTTGGAAAGTTTGACCTTAAATATGAAGAAGGGTTTTTTTTAGGATACTAAAATGTTGGAAAATCTTATAGAGTTTTTAATAAAAGGACATTGATGGTAGAGGAGACCACTCATGTGGTTTTTGATAAAACTGATAATTATGAAGAGTCTAGGGTAGAAGAAGAAGAAGTGGTTGAAGTCACATAAGGAGTAAAATCTATAAATCTAGAAGAAAGGGTAGAACCTAAAAATTCACTGCCTAGAGAATGGAGTTATTCTTTAAGCCATTCTAAAAAATTGATCTTAGGTTACCCATCTGAATGTGTTAAAAGTAGGCATGGACTTAACAAATAAGTTAACCACTATACCTTTATCTCAATGATTGAACCCATAAACATAAATCAAGCACTATCTGATGAATTCTAGATTCTAGCCATACAAGAAGAATTAAATTAATTTATTTGAAAAGATATTTGGGAGCCAATTGATAGACCTAAGGATTGAAAGTTCATTAGGGTTATTAAGCACTTATGAACTAGCCCGAGTTTAACCAAGAGGGTGGTGGGATGAATTAATAATTTTAAAGATTCTTAAACAAAAAACACAAATTTTTTTAAATATTTTAAAACATTAAACCATATGATCACCCACATGAAAATAAAGTGCAGAAATTAAAATGTGGAAATGTAATAAGAAAGAACATACCAGATTTTATAGTGGTTCGGTCAACTTGACCTACATCCACTCCCTAGAGCCCCTCCTCCAGGTGTTGCACTAAACCAACATAGACTCTCCTTTTGCTCCCACAGTAAGGTGGAGAAGACTTTACAAACTCCTTTTCTTCTATCCCAATGAGGCAGAGAACCCAAACTCCTTTTGCTTCCTCCTAAAGTAGGCATATAACCTTAACTCCTTTTGCTTCCTCCTAAAGTATGCAAAGAACCTTGACTCCATTTGCTTCCTCCTGAAGTAGGCAGAGAACCTTCACCTTGTGTTGATGAAGACCTCCCTAGAGCCACCAAGGATGAGAGACAATGACTTGAGAAGATGATTTGGATTCTTACTTGGAGTAACCTTTGCAAACCCCTTACAAACTTTCCCTCATAAGATCCTCTCTCTCTCTCTCTCTCTCTCTCTCTCTCTCTCTCTCTCTCTCTCTCTCGCTCCCCTATGCTCTCCATCTCATTCTCTTGGCTCTCTCTGGTCAGTACATCAGTAAAATATCTCATCTTGAATAAATAAGAGAAATTATAAAGAAGGGCTTAAAATTTTCCCTAATTTGCAACTTGCCATCAAAGATTTTCTATGATAATTGACAGGTCGTCCTACACGATTAGTGTATTTTTAGCCCTATCATCCATGACGATTTGGGAGGGTTGGACGATTAGAAGCACTATTTGTTCTGATCATCTAGGACAATGTGGATATCATCTCATATGATTAGTTCAAAACCATATATATCGTCCAATACATTATTCTGGTCATCCAAAAGATATATATTAGAAAATGAAGAAATATAACTTATCGTTCAGGATGATTATTGAATTTTCCCATATAATTAGTTCAAAATTAGGGATTATATTCCAAAATATTATTCTAGTCATCCAGGTGATACACTTGGATGATGGAGAATTTTAACTGATCATCCAGCATATCATTTTGGTCATCCAGGTGATCTAGGAGATGACCAAAGTTTTTCTAACTGATTGTCCAAGACGATCCTGTAATAGTCTAGGGTGATATGATCCATCAATCCAACCTTAATTACTTTCCTGAATTACTAGACTAATTTAGGTATGTTTGTAATAAATCATCTAGGATGATATGGGATCATCCTATATGATTTCTAAAAATAATATCATACCTAAAAGAGTTTGGCGGTTGATTCTTTCTAATTTGAGTCAATCGTCTAGGATGATATTAATATTGTCCAAGAAAATTTTCTTAATTCAATTATCTTAACACAGATGCCCTAATTAGGGTTTCTATTTTTAACTGATCGTTTAGGATAATTTTTTGATCTTCTTGTATGATATGATCAAAAATAAAAAAATTCTTAAGCCTACAGAATTGCTCCCCTGAGTGTGTGTGTGCAAGGTTACTTAGCATCAGGATCCATATTATTACATTTGACTCAAGAAAAGGTAAAAAAACATGAATTACACATACAAACTGAATCAATCCTAATCTATCTAATCTTAAGCTGGCTTGAATTATAATTGGCCTTATGAACCTAAAATGTTAGTAGGTAGGGTAACCAAAATAGATATACAATAGTAACAATAGTAAGAAAATAGGAATATTAGAAAAATTTGCTATCATCAAAACTATAATCCTTGAATTCAAGTTTACAACAATCTCTCATTTTTTGATGATGACAAACATTTGCTAAGAAATTTAACTCAAGAAGATTAATAAGACTAAAACATAAAGTAAAGTAGAGCAGTATAAACAAAGTGTATAAATTTTATTAAAACAAGCAGGTGATATAATAGAAATAGTATGATCACTAAATGATACAATAATACAATAAAACTAAATAATAATAACACTAACACTTACACTACTTCCACTTTTGAAATCACAAAAAGAAGGAAATAGAAAATAAATACAAAGCAGAAAATAAAAACTAATAATAGTATAAAAACATCACTAAAAAAATATCAAAACATAAAACAACAAATGACGATAAAAATGACAAAAAGAATAAAAAATAAAGTTTTTTTAATCAAAGTAATGATAAATTTTTCATGTGATTGAATTAAAAATTTATACATGTTAACATCGCCGAAATCTAAAAAATGGTAGAAAAATCGATCATGTTATCCCCAGCTCGGATTCCCTATAGGTTAAAAATCTTTTAAAAATAAAAAAAATAACTCAAAAAGAAAATCAGTCAAGAAAAGTGATCTATTCAATACTTCATTCCAAAAAAAAATATATTTGATAGAATAATGCTCAAAAGTAATTAGTCAAAATTAAGGATTTCAAAAATTAAGTGATTGAAGATATTAAGTGACATATGAATTTTTCTAAGATTTAAAGGTCTAAAAAAGAATGAAACTTGATTTTTTTGGGCTCATTTCGTGCCTATTTCAATTATTTAGTGCATTTTGCACATCTTTTGATTTTTGATATACTTTGTGTATCTTTCAATTTTTTTGTGATCATTGCGCATCTTTTCACTTTTTCTTTTTGGACTCATTTTATGCCTCTTGTCATTTTTGTGAGCTAGTTCACTTTTGAAACTTTTAAAGACTTTCAATTGTGAGAATATCTTCTAAATAATAGAGAAGAAAACCTCACTCTCTAATATAATAAAGAATAAACCAGAAATTAGAATCATATTCATATGATAAATTCAACAGCTAGATGAAGAAAAGCATGAAAGTGATTTAATGACTTTGAACATTATTCATATAAGATATATTATTATATGAAGATAGATAAGATCTCAATTTAAGTCATGTTTTTAATTTAAAAAAGAATTTTTCTTAGAAAAGAAACTTACACCTCTAAAGGAGTTTTTTTTTTTGAAGAAAATGCATAAAATTGCATCAATAAAGAAAAAAGCAACATGCTAAACTAGCAAACTAAGGACTCACCATACTGGATTCCTCCTTTAATACAGACATAAAGAGAGGAGGAATCTTATCTATGGTAACATCTTCCCGAATAAAAGAACTCATACTCTCATAGTTAGCACATAAATCTGCTAACTTATTACATCTTCTATCAACATAATTACCATTTTTTAGGATTGTTTTGTATCTTGCAATAACCTCATCACATTAGCATTGTCTCCTTCAATAATAATGCCCTTATATTTGAACATCCAATCCTTGATCACTTCCTTGATTGATTGAGTAGCAAGCAGCTCCATAGTAGAAATATCCCAATGAACATATGGTTTGCCAAAGGCCAATAGAAATCTACCTTGGTGATCACGTACCACACCTGCAATTCCAGCTTTATAAGAAGGTAGAAGGGAAGAATCCACATTGACTTTAAGCCAATCGGGTGTAAGGGGATGCCAATGGATATTAGGCAACCTTGAAGGCTGGTTAGCATCCCATTTACCCATAAAATTAATAGAACTTTGAGCCATAATTGAAGAATAGCTCACAACATTAGCACCAATAATCATGGAATTGTCTTCTTTACCATTATGAATCAAATTATTCCTAGATTTCCAAGTAAGTAAAACCACATTGCAATAAAGATTAACCATGAATGAGCATTGATTAGACAACCAGTTGTTGTATTCCAACAATGAATCAAAAGCAGGAATATGAAAGCCCCACTTTTCAATTTGAAGAAAAACTTCCTTCAATTTTTTGCATCTACCCGCAACATGATTTAAGTCTTCATCTTCTAAATAATATCTCGGACATAGACAACAATTAAGAAATCTTTTATATACCAGCAGCTTCTTAGTGGAAATGGCATCATTGAAAATCCTCCACCAAAAAGTCTACACCCTTGGATTTAACTTTGCTTTCTTAATCTAGCTCCAATATTTTTTGCCGCCCATTAGATTAATAGATTTTTCAAATATCGAAGCAGAAATTTGTTTGCCACTCAGTTGATGCATTAATTCCCTCTTGTCTTCCAATGAATCAGTATTAATCTTAATTTGAGAAATTAAGTTAACAAGATCAGTACCCATAAGGTTTCCAATAGCATCTGCATTCCATCTACCATCATTGATTAAATTTGAAACCAAAAAACTTCTATCATCATATGGAATAACAAAAGTTGGCCATTTGTTTAAACTCTTGTCTAAGATCCATGTGTCATTGAAAACGTTAATGTTTACTCCATTAACAATGTTCCATTTAATAAATGGTTTAAGAGAATTACCTCCATCAGAAAGGATCTTCCATGATGAAGATCTCGTTCGCCTTGAAACTCCTTCATCCATAACACTTCCATATTTTGGAAAAAGAATTTTATGTAACAAAGAGTCCTTGTCTTCCATGTATCTCCAAGCCAATTTTGCTCTCAAGGGTCCAACAATACTAGAGCAAGAGTGAAGCCCTCTTCCTCCACAAGCCATTGGTAAATACATTAAGTTCTAATTGACATAATGAATACCATTTCTTCCATTAGATTTATTACAGATAAAATTTCTGCAAATTTTATCAATTTCATCAAGCCCACTCTTAGGAACTAAAGAGTTTGTACAATGGAATATGTTGAATGATAAAAAAATTATTTTAGACAACAAGATCTTCCCTGCTAATGAAATAAGCCTTCCTCCCCAAATGTTTGTCATCTTCAATTCTTTGTCAATGATAAATTGGAAATCTTCTTTAGCTAGTCTTCTAGTGGCTAACTTAATTCCAAGATAAGTCAATTCATTTGCTATTTGGAATCCCATGATTCAAGAAATAGATTTCTTCAACCTTCTATTAACCATCTTCCCAAAGATCATGCTAGATTTGTTGAAGTTGATATAAAGACAAGACCATCCACAGAATTTCTTCAAAATAGATTTTACTTCCTTAACCATCTTAACTTTTGTTTCTGAGAATATGATCACATCATCCGCATACAACAAATGAGAAAGTCTTGGACCCTTAAAGCACAACTGAATTCCAATATTGTCTTCTCTTTGTTTCAATGCATTTGAAAGAAGTTGAGAACATAGTATATAAGGATAAGGGGACAAGGGACAACCTTGTCTAAAGCCACTCTTTCCTTTAATCCAATTAGAAAGATTGCCATTGATAAGGATTGGAAATTTTGAATCTTGAATACATTCCAAAATAAAACTTGAGAATTTGGAAGGAAAACAAAAATACTTCAAGGCTTTCCTTAAGGTAGGCCAACCCATAGAATCAAAGGCTTGTTCCATATCTATTTTGAAAGCAACCAATCCTTTAGAAGATTGAGAATGTCTAATTTTTTTCTTTTAACATATTTAGGGATGTCAACCATTGACTACAAATTTTTAAAAACAAAAATAAGACATAAAATATCATTTCAGTAGTGACTAAAAGAAAATTGAAGGAGAAATAAAACATAAAAATTGATATCATGGAAATCAACATAAAATAAAAAAAATAACAATCAAAACAAAAATAAAAGAAAGATCTAAAAATAGGTAATTCAGAGGTTAGAAATCATCAAGTTCATGCATTTATGTCAAACAGACCCAATCTGGTCCTTAAGATGTTGAATGTGTCAAAGGCTAGTGGTTTAGTAAAGATGTCAGCAGTTGGTTTTTAGTTGTTGAATGGTGTAATTCAATATCTCCTTTTGTATCATGGTCCCTAATAAAGTGATCTCTTATATCAATATATTTAGTTCTAGAATATTGGATAGGATTTTTAGAGATGTAGATGGCGCTAGTGTTATCAAATAGATTTAATATTATGCCAATAGGTAATCCTAATAAAAAATTTGTTGCTTCAACTATAGGACTTGGGCCACACAACTTCCTAAGGCAATGTACTCAGCTTCAATAGTGGAAAGTGCAATAAAGTTTTATTATCTATTGGACCAGTAGACTAAGGAGTATCCTATGAATTAACAAGCTCTAGAAGTGCTCTTTCTATCCATCCTACACCCTACAAAATTAGAATTAGAATATCTAATAATTTCAAAAGAAGTGTTGTGCCTATGATACCAGATTTCTATGTTTTGGGTCTCTAAGATATATCTAAAGATTCTTTTAATTGCAGTCATGTGGGATTCTTTAAGATCAGCTTGAAATCTAGCACAAAGATAAACATTAAACATTATATCAGGTTGCCTAGTAGTTAGCTAAAGGAGTGATCCAATTATTCCTTTATACTTCTTTTGATCAATAGATTTTTCATTTGAATCCTTATCTAACTGGGCACTGGAGCTCAAGTGTGTGTTTATTGGCTTAGTTTTATTCATTTCATATTTCTTTAAGATGTATTTAGTGTATTTTGATTGATTAGGAAGGGTTCCATCATCCATTTGCCTTATGCTAAATCCTAAAAAATAGAATAATTCTCCTATCATACTCATCTCAAAAACTTTACTCGTTGTTTAAGAAAAATCATCACATAAATTTATATTAGAATATCCAAAAAGTATATCATCAATATAGATTTGGAGAATGAGTAAATAATCTCCTACTTTCCTTAGAAAAAGGTTGGTGTCTACGCTCCCCTTAACAAACTCCCCACTTTGTAGGAATTTGCTAAGCCTCTCCTACCAAGCTCCAGGTGCCTATTTTAATCCATATAAGGCCTTTTTTAATTTGTAAACATGATTTGGAAATTGGAAACTCTAAAAACCATGGAGTTGATCTATAAAGTCATTCACTTTTATTACTACATTCAAGAAGGCTCTCTTAACATCCATTTGAAAAAGCTTAAATCCCATTTAACAGGTAAATATTAGTAGCACTCTATTTGCTTCCAATCTAATTACAGGGGCAAAGTTTTCCTCAAAATCAATCCCTTCTATTTGGTTGTATTCCTTAACCATCAATCTTGCCTTATTCCTAACCACCACACTATAATAATTCATTTTATTCTTAAAGACTCATTTGGTTCCTACTACACTTTAATTCTTAGGTCTTTCTACGAACTCCCAGACATCATTCCTCATAAATTGATTAAGTTCTTCTTTCATAGTTAAGATCCAAAATTCATAAAATAAGAGCTTGATTAATGTAAGTTGGTTTAATCATTGAGATAAAGATAGAGTGGTTTACTTCCTTCCTAAGTCTATGCCTAATTCTAACACCTTCATAAGGGTCTCTTAAGATAGGTTCTTTAAGATGATTCAAATAATATCTTTATTTTCTAAGAAAAGTGTTTTGAGGTTTTACCTTTTCCTCCATATTTGTATTTTTTATTCCTTGAGTAATCTCACCTACTCCATCAGTGTTTTGAGTTTATACCCTTTTCTTCAGATTTGTAGTTTGTACTCCTTAGGTAATCTCTCCTACTTTATATTCTTCCTCAACTCTAGGCTTCTTAGGATCAGATTCAGCAAACATTATATGAGTAGTCTCATCCACTACCAATGTCCTCTTGTTAAACACTCTAAGGGATTTCCCCACACTTGAATTTCCTAAGAACACTCCGTCAGATTTTGGGTCAAATTTTCCTAAGAGTGATTTCCCATTATTAAGAATGAAAACCTTACATCCAAAGACATGGAAGTAATAAAAGTTGGGTGTCCTACCCTTAATGATATCATAGGATATCTCATTCAGTTTAGATCTAACATTCATCCTATTCAACACATAACAGGCTATATTTATCACTTCAGCCCAAAAGTATTTTGGAAGTGAATACTTAGCAAGCATGGCTTTAACGGCTTCTACTAAGGACCTTTTCTTACTTTCAGCTACCCCATTCTGCTAAGGGGTCATAGGAGCCGAGAAGTTGTGATTAATCCCTTGATCTTCACTGAATGTCCCAAATCTCACAATTTCAAACTTTCCACCATGATCACTATAGATGGTCAGAATCTTATAATCTAGCTTATTTTGAATCTAAGTGAAAAAGTATTCAAATTCATCAAAAGACTCACTTTTATGTGACAAAAATATATCTAAGTGAACCTCGAGTAGTCATCGACAATCACAAATCCATATACTTTTCCCCCTAAGTTGGTAGTGCTAATGGGTCTAAACAAATCCATGTGAAGGACTGCTAAAGATCTAGAGGTGATAATGTCTTTAATGAACTTAAGCTTGGGGACACCTCTAACTAGGTTCTTTTGGGTTACTCTCTTAAGAGTTTTCATGCTGCATGACATAACCTCCTATACCACAGCCAAGACTCATCAGTAGAAATTTTTAAGCATAATAAAGTAGCATATTTAATGTTATTTAAATCAAGCATGTACACATCATTAATCCTTTTTTCCCTATAAAATAGTGTTGTTATTCAAGCTAATAATGCATGTGTTTGACAAAAAAATTATGATAAAACCCTTATTATAAAGCTAACTAATGATGAGCATGTTGTATTTAAAGTCATCAATGAGTAAAACATTTTCAATCAAAAGGTTCTTGGAGTTTATGATTATACCCATGCCCACCACTTTTCAGGTGGTGTTTTATCCTAGAATGACCTTTCCTCCAGCCCTCGCCTCCAGCAAAATGAATTGATTGGCATCTCCAATAATATGGCTTGAGCATCTGATGTCTAGGTACCATATGATCTTATGTCTTGTGTGAGAGCTCCCTTATAAAATCATTAAATATTAGATTTAGGAACCCAAACAAGTTTAGGTCCCTTCTTATGGAAAGAAGAATGTAATGCATGTGTGTTATGTTATGAACATACAATTTGGATCTCCATACCTAACATGTACTATGGTGAACAATACAATTATGGAAGATGTGTCATAGCATGCCACATGAAAAATATCTAACACTGGGAAAAGGGTTTATTAATCTATTTTTGTGATAATGCCTTATCCTAGTTTTCAAAACTTTTGGCTTCAAATTTGGATTGAAAAATTGTTTAGGTTTGGGTGGCATCCTATTTTCCTCAAGTTCTTTCAATTCAGCTTTAAAAAATGAGTTAGTACTTTCTAAAATAGCCTTATCAACTTTCAAATAGTGCTCCATGCTCTCAGATTTATTTATAAATATTTTAAAATCAATTTTAAGTTTAGTGTGGGATGCTTTTAATGAATCATGCTCAATAATTAAATCAGAATACTTTTTATTTAACTCATCAAATTCATCAAGTAATGACATGTAATTACTATCAAGTGTAGAATGATCTTTAAGTAAAACTTTATACTCTTTTTGCAAGTCTAAAAATTCTAATTTCAGGCTAGAATGTGATTTCTTAAGTTTCCTATATGATGAATGAATTTTCTCATAAGCTTCAAGACATTGATCATAGGTTAGTTCACATACCTCTTCTTGGTCAAAATGACCAAAATGTTCATCCTCCATCAAACACAAGTTTGTAGTCTCCTCTTCACCTTTAGTCTTAGAAGAGTTAGATACAGAATCTGCCCAGAAAACCTTTTGAATCTCCTTATTGTCCTTCCTTAACTTGGGTTTCTCATCATTCTTCTCATTTCTTGGGTGAGCCTTAAGTGTAGGACAATCAACTTTGATATGTCCTAGCTTCCTGCACTCAAAGTAAACCATATCAAAAGAACCATTAGAATTTTTGCTACATTTACCTTTATTCCATTTTTTATGGTACTTTTATTTCTTCCTTAGAAAGCTTTTGAATTGTATAGTGATTAAGGCAACATCATCACTTTTATACCTGAAAGAATCAGTATCTATATCATTAGCCTTCAGTGCCAGAGTTTTATCATTCTTTTTCCTATATGAATCAAATTGACTTTGGTTCACCCCTTACTCATAAGAAATGAGTGACCCAAGTAAGTTATCAATATAATAAGTATTCAAATCCTTGAATTCAGTGATAATAGTTATCTTAGTATCATAGGAAGAGGGCAAACATCTCAAGATTTTGTTAACTTTCTCATGGTTAGTGTGTTCTCTTCTTAAGGCATGTAGGGATGTGATAATTTGTGTAAACCTAGTATATATTTCAGATATTGACTCACTAGGTTTCTTGTGAAAGAGTTCATAATCATGAAACAAGATACTCAATCTAGATTGCTTAACCTCAGTCGTCTTCATAAGTGACACATAATTTATCCTAAATTTCTTTACCAGTTATACAAGTTGAAACACGTATGTAATATTCATATTTCAGTTTACAGAAAAAAAAGTTTAAATATTTTGTATTAAGTTGTGCTAAATCCCTATCATCAAGAGTCCATTCGTTAAATAGAAGTTCAGTTTTGATGCCATTAACTTTACATGATGGTGCAAAATATCATTCGTTAATAAGCATCCACATGCGTTAATCTATAGATTGTAAGAAAGTGGATATGCGAGTTTTCTAGAAATCAAAGTGTATATTATCAAAAAGAGGTGGTCTAGTAATTAAATAACCTTCCGTGGTGTTTGTATTACCAAAGTTAGACATAGATCAAAATTCAAAAGTTATCTAAAATTTGATTTTATAATACTCGCTTGATATCACTTGAAAGTTTGTTAGGGCTGTTAAACCCTTATAAACTATCCCGAGGCTATAAATTGGTAGTTTTAAAAACCATTAAACAGAAGCACGATCTTTTTAAAATATTTTAAAACATTAAACCATACGATCACCCACATAAAAATAAAGTGTGGAAATTAAAATGTAGAAATGTAATAAGAAAGAACACACTATATTTTATAGTGGTTCAATCAATTTGACCTACATCCACTCCCCAGAGCCTCTCCTTTAAGTATTACACTAAACTAACTTTAACTCTCCTTTTACTCCCACAGTAAGGTGGAGAAGCCTTATAAACTCATTTTCATCAACCCTAGTGAGGCAGAGAATCCTTTGCTTCCTCTTAAAGCAGGCCTTAAAATTTTCTCTAATTTGCAACTTGCTATCAAAGATCATCTAGGATGATCGATAGATCATCCTATATGATCAGTGTATTTTCATCCCTTTCAGCCAGGATGATCTGGGAGGGATAGATGATTAAAAGCACTATTTATTCTTATCATCTAAGAGATATGGATATCATCCTATATGATTATTTTAAAACCATACATATTATCTAGCACATCATTCTGATCATCAAGAATATATATGTTGGATGATGAAGAAATATTATTTATCATCCAGGATGATTATTGAATCGTCCCATATGATTAGTTCAAAATTAGGTATCATCTAGATAATGGAGAATTTCAATTGATCATTTATTATGTTGTTTTGATCGTCTAGGTGATCTAGGAGAAGATTAAAGTTTTTCTAACTGATTGTTTAAAATGATCCTATGATCGTCCAGGATGATATAATCGATCAAACCAATCTTAATTACTTTCCTTAATTACCTGACTAATTTAGGCCTAATTATAAAGAATCATCTAGGATGATATGGGATCATCCTGTATGATTTTTAAAAATAATATCATACCTAACAGAGTTTGGCGGTTGATTCTTTCTGATTTAAGCCAATCATCCTTGATGATGTTAAAATTGTCCAAGGCAATTTGCTTAATTTGGCTATCTTAACATAAATACCATAATTAGGGTTTCTATTTTTAGCTGATTATTTAGGATAATTATTGGATCATCTTATACGATATGATCAAAAATAGAAAAACTCTTAAGCCTAAAGAATTTATTCACCTGAGTGCGTGTGAAAGGCTACTTAGCATCAGGATCCACATTATTACATTTGACCCAAGAAAAGGTAAAAACACTGGAATTACACTTACAGACTGACTCAGTCCTAATCTACCTAATCTTGAGCTGGCATGAATTTCAATTAATCTTATGGACCTGAAACATTAGTTGGCAGGGTAACCAAAATAGATGTACAGTAGTAATAGTAGTAAGAAAATAGGAATGTCAGAAATATTTACTATCATCAAAATTATAATCCTTGAATCCAGGTTTACAAGAAGGACTAGGTCATTGTTGGAACAAAATATATTTTCAAAACTAAAATGAATGGCTATAGTGAAGTGGTAAGAAATAAAATAAGACTAGTGGCTAAGGGGTACAAGTAGATAGAATGGATTGACTTTGAAGAGACATTTGCCCTTGTAGCTAGACTAAAAGCCATAAGGGTGCTTTTAGCTTTTACTTGCTATAAGGGATTCAAATTACACCAAAAGGATGTTAAAATTGCATTTCTTATTGGGTTAATAGAAAAAGATACGTATATGAACACCCCTAGGCTTTAAAATTTACAATTTCCGAAATATGTGTTCAAATTAAAAAATGCAATATATGGACTAAAACAAGCACCTAGAGCATGGTATGAAAGGCTAAGCACATTTCTACTTGATAGAACTTTTGTTAAAGGTAGCATAGACACCACCTTATTCCTCAAAAAGTTAGGAGAAGAAGTACTCATTATCTAAATCTTTATTGATGATATTTTATTTAGATCCTTTGATTAAAACCAATGTGATGAATTTTTTAAAATAATGAGTAAGGAGTTTGAGATGAGTGTGATGGGAGAATAAAATTATTTTCTTAGATTTAATATAAGGCAAACAAATGATGGAATTTTTCTTAGTCAATCAAAATACATATAGGACATTTTTAAGAAATATGAAATAGATAAGGCCATGGTAATAAATACTCCAATGAGCTCTATGATTCAGTTAAATAAGGACTCAAATGAAAAATTAGTTGATCAAAAGAAATATAGAGGAATAATTAGATTACTTCTTTACTTGAACGCTAGTAGACTTGATATTATATTTAGTGTTTGTGTCTATGTTAGATTTCAGACTGATTCTAAGGAATTTCACTTGACTGCTATTAAGAGAATTCTTAAAAATCTCTTAGGAACTCAAAACTTAGGAATATGGTATCCTAGACATAGCACTTCCTTTGAAATTATATGATATTTTGATTATTACTTTGTAGATTATAGGGTTGATAGGAAAAGCACTTTTTAAATTTGCCAATTCATAGGACAATCTTTAGTCTCCTGCTCATGTAGAAAATAGAACTTAGTAGCCCTATTTACTGTTGAAGTAGAATATATAGCCTTAGAAAGTTATATGGCATAAGTCCTTTGGTTAAAGTAAAAAAATATTAGATTTAGGACTACCTATAGGCACCATTCTAATCTTGTATGATAACACTAGTGCTATCTATATTTTAA
This sequence comes from Dendrobium catenatum, assembly GCF_001605985.2. Classification (NCBI taxonomy): domain Eukaryota; kingdom Viridiplantae; phylum Streptophyta; class Magnoliopsida; order Asparagales; family Orchidaceae; genus Dendrobium; species Dendrobium catenatum. The sequence continues at coordinate 106,579 of NW_021318841.1, read as the reverse complement.
GGAATCAAATCCAACACTCCAGGATCAAACACATAGATATAAGGCACCATTTTATTAGGAACCATGTCACCAAAAGAGAAATATAGCTACATCATATAGTCACTAAAAATCAACTTGTAGATATCTTTATAAAACTACTAGCTTTTAAAACCTTCAGCACCTTAAGAATCAAATTAGGTGTAATAGATATTCATACTTTAAATTAGATGATTTGAAAATATGAAATCTGAATGTTGTGTTTTCATTTTCTTTTCTATCTTTCAAAGTTTTATGTTTTTACTTTTATGCATTTGTTTATTTATTTTTTAAAAAATAAAAATCTGATCACTACTCACGTCACTAGCTAAATTTTTTCTTTAATTAAAAATATTATATTATTTTTTTATAATATTATATAAGCAGTGATTGAGTCCTCTAAAATAGTTAAAAGAAGACAAATTGGTGATTATCCCTCTTTCTCTAACTCCCTTAGTGGTGTAATTTATTTTTGAATCAAAATCTAGTTCAAATTAAAATATGGACCTATAAATAGAGATATGCTTCATCTTCCTATAGTCCTTTATCTCAAATGAATAATTTTTGCAAGTCAATGAATCTCCTTCAAATTTTCTTTATCAAGTTGTTTGTCTTTTCATATGGATTGGGTTTTGCTTTGTTGTTTACTCTTCCTTATATAAGAGAGTGAGCTTTTCTTCTCTTATATTTGGAAATAATCTCACAACTGAGAGGACTTTTTTTTAAAGATTTAGAAAGGAAATAAGTTTGCAAAAATAAAAAGGGGCACAAAATGAGCCCTAAACTACAAAAGTGCACCAAGTTCACCAAAATACTGCAAGATTCATAAAGTGTATCAAAAGTCAAAAGATTCGTAAGGTGTGCCAAGAATTGATAAAGAGGCATAAAATGAGCCTACAATGAGTTAGCTTCCCTTTCATTTAAATCTTTATATCTTAGAAGAATCCAATTCCAATTGATATCTTCTACACTTGAATTTGAACATCATGATTCCTGATTCATCACTTTTTAATGCTATTCCCTTAGATATATTTCTAAAAAGAAGTTTATAAAGATCACATTTCCTCTCTAATTTCTTTTTTGAATTAGATTTTTTGTTTAAAAAGCCTGTAAGAATCTTGAGATAGGTTTAACAAAATTTAAATCTATAACCTTTTTGGATTTATGCATTATCAATGTATTTATTTCTAAGTTTTTAATCTAATCATGAGGTAAATTTATCATTTACTTAAACTGATCAATTCTTAAAAAAAAAACTAGTTTTCCTTAGTCCACTAGTACTTCCAGCCACCACCTCCCTCACTTCCACCTAATTAGGATCCCTCTCTATTTTAACTTATTCTATTTTTTGATCATTGTTTACTCTAATACGTTTTTGTTGTTTCCTATTTTTATTGTTATTTCCTCCTTTTTTATGATGTTAAAAAAGAGAGTAGCTTGTTGTTGGTAAATTATATTTTGTTATGTTGATTTTTAATTACATGTTTCTTTATTAATATTCTATGTTATATTATTATGTGTTTTTTTTTCATTTTAAAAAATAATAATAAAAAATAAACCAGCACCTCCCCTTTTTTGAAAAATTTACTTAGTAAGGGGGAGCTTAGGGAATAACAAAATTCTTTCAAAATGTAAACCAATAATATTTGCCATCATAAAAAAGGGGAAGATTATTATAAATCTGGACCCAAGCATTATGATTTTGATGATAACAAATGCTATTAGATTTCTTATCATGCTATCTCTTAATAATTGAGTTTATTATATATCTGCTTGGCCATGCTCACTAACATTTCAAGTGCATTATTCACTTGCAACTTTGACAAGCTCAAGATTTTGTAGACTATAATTAAAGTCTATATTTTTAGTCTTTATGTACTTTTTCTCTTTCTTGAGTCAATCATGCATTTTGGTGGACCTAAAGTCGAGTAACCTTACACACCCATATACACTCATGGGGGTGAGTTAGCAAGTTAGGAAGAAGATGAGTTTTTTAAACTAATCATACTGTATGATTTACATCACACTGGATAATTTACAACATTCTGGACTTATAGTTAACAAAAAAATCATTAGTTACGGAACTTTTATTAATTGAGATTGATAAAACTAAGCATATTGGATAATCTCTATCATACTTGATGATCAGTTATAATTATGAAAATATATGCCAATCATAATATAGGTCATATTTTAAAATTCAAATTTTATTCTGATAGTACCATAGAATATAAATCATATGTATGATATATAACAATTATGCCTAAATTAATTATATGACCAGGGGAACAACTATGGTTAATTTATTTGATCAAAGCATATAGGATGATTGGTGACGATCATACTGTATGACCCAAGTGATACATGAAATGATAATTTATCATCACATATTATACAAGATGAAATATAATAGTTTTTTTAACTAATCATACATGATGACCCCCCAATTTCATATTATACAACCTGAGTGATACATGAGATAATAATTTATCATCGCTTATCGTACTAGATGATCATTACCAACTCTTGAACTGATGGTCCAGGACAATACATTTTGTATTGCTAAAATGATAATTTTATACTAATTATACAAGATAATTGTAGGATCGTACTTGTCGATCTTAAATGATATATTGAAATTTATGGCTTTTTAAGTGGCTCTCTGTTTAAACTGAAAGTTCGTTAGGGATGTTAAGCCCTATAGAACTAGCCCAAGGCTAACCAAGAGGGGGGGGGGGGGGGGGGGTTGAATTGGTATTTTAAAAAATCTTTAGGCAAAGCACGAGTACAAACCAAATCACCATAAAAAATACGGAAGAAATAAATGTGGAAGCAGTAAAAATAAGAACACAAGGGTTTATAGTGGTTCGGTCAACTCGACCTACGTCCACTCCCCGGAGGTGCCCTCCGAGTATTGCACTACAATCGTGACTCTCCTTTAGCCCCCACAGCTAGGCGGAGAAGCCTCTACAAACACCTCTTTTTGCCACACCCGGCAAGGCAGAGAACCTTTCTCCTTTTGCTTCCTCCTGAAGCAGGCAAAAAACCTCGATCTCTTGCTGGAACTCACCTCTCCCAACCCTTCCAAGGACAAGAGACTCTAGGGAAGAAGAAGTGGAGCAATGCTAGGAGCAACCCTTGTGAATCCCCTCACAAGCTCCCCCTCATAAGATCCTCTCTCTCTCTCTCCCCCTCTCTCTCTCTCCTTTAGGTTTTCTCAGGTCAAGACAGCAGCCAAGGATGTTCAAAAATGTTGAACATGATCTCTTAAATAGAAGAGCTTCAAAGGAGCTCATTAATTGCAAGTTGCTGACTATATCTTCCAGGACGATATTGACATCATCCTGGCCAATCAGTACAAATCCCATGAGATCGGTCAGGGCATTTCCCTAAATGCAAACTGGACGATTGAAAATTGGCTTGATCATCCAGGCTGATTTGCTAATGATGGCTGCCTTAATTATGAACCCCTAATTAGATTTTCTATTTTAAGCCAGATCGTCTAGGACGATGTAAATATCGTCCTGGCCGATTTGAGTAAAAATAGAAATTCTAAGTCTCTCAAGTGTGTGTGTGTAGGGTTACTTTGCAATAGTCACACCAAAGATTACAATTGACTTAAGAGGGAAAAAATAAAATTACAGACTGACTCAACCCTAATCTACCCCATCTTGAGCTGATTCTGATTTTCGTCTAATCTTTGGGTCCTTAAAAGTCAGTAGAGAAAAAGGAAAGATTTGTTTGCTATCATCAAAATCATAATCCAAAAATAGATTTGTAACAATCTCCTCCTTTTTGATGATGGCAAACACAAGTAGGAAAAACTCAGTAAAATCAGGGATCATGATCATCAGATGGAGGTTGTGGAGGTGGCTGCTGAAAGTAGCAGCTAGCATAGTAAATTGAGCATTGAACCAGGCGATGTCCTGGTCATGCTGCTGCTGCTGGTGAATAATGTAGCTATCAAAACGGGCTAAGTCCTCTGTGCGGTGTTGCTCGTAGCGGGTCATGTCCTCAGAATATTACTGCTCCTGTGCAGCAACATAAGCGTCGAAGCGGGTCTCCCATCGATCAAACCTCTCTACTAACTGGTCAAGCGGTGAGTACTATCGAGGAGGAGTAGGATCAGGAACAGGAGCAGGAGCAGTAGCCTCCTCCTCCTCAGCCCCCTGAGGTTCCTCATCCCCTGGGTGGAGACGAGTACTATGAAGGGTATTGAAGGAACTGTTTGAGTAGAAGAGAGTTGGGAGGTTGGGAGGAGCAGGATATTGAAGTTGATATTTGGTTTCAAGGACATAGGCTATGAGGTGTCCTAAAGCCAGATTGGGTTTCCTTTTATGACCTGGATCGCAGATTGTGGTTAAATGATCAATGTACCGAAAAATTAAGTCAGAAGTATTAAATTCTCTATGAGCCATGTTGTAAAAATTAGTCAGAGAAAGTAGAGGAGTGATGTGGATTCAGTCCCCAGCTTTTGGAATAATGGAGGTTTGAAGGACATGCTAAATTGTCCTAGCATCTTTGACTAAAGAGCTAGTCTCTCCAACATGAAAAGGTGCATTGTTCAAGGAAATGATTTACAGTGGACCAGTCAAAGTCAGGATCTGAGATGATTATATGCATCTTATCTCCGATGGTGGATAGTTGCAATAGTTCAACACAGTCCTGATATGTAATTTTGACCGGGCGTCGATTCACATAGGAGGTCAGGGCTGTGAAAGTAGGATTTATGCAAAGATTTGTGAAGAATTCATGAAGAAGCTCAGAATGAAAGGGGACAACGAGAGAAAGAATGAAACAAAGAGAAGTGTGAGCAAAGAGATCCATTACCGGATACGAAAGGTGGACAGGATTGATGACTATGGAGACAGTTATCCTTTATTCTTTATATTGATGGTAAGAAGCTTCATCTTCTGCCTCCCTGAAATGCGAAGAACTCCCAGAAGTTTGTCGGACTCGCTTCCCACCAGCCATAACAAGAGACTAGTAAGAAAATACAAGAGAAGAAGAAGGTTGATGTGAAAACAATGGCTGGAATGGTCTGAATTTAAAGAAATGGCCATATCGTCCAGGTCGATCACAGAATCATCCTGGATAATATGGTACAATAATTGCGTACAGGACGATTGGTCAAAAAGGCGGTTCGATTGGCCGGGCCGATCAGATATCGGCCAGGCCGATTAGATATCGGCCAGGCCGATTAAAGATAGGCGATCGTCCTGAGGAGTCAAGTCGGACGACTGTTGAAAAAGAAGATCGTCCGGTCCGATTAGGTGTATCGTCCAGGACGATGCACAATAATTGATTGTACCGGCCGAAGTTAAAACATTTTAAATCTGTGCCACGTGTATCATCCAGGATGAACAGTGGATCGGCCAGGATGATTGTCCAATAATGGATCGTCCGGGGCCGATTTTAAGGATTTAAACATGCTGACACGTGGATCGTACAGGACTATCTAGTGTATCGGCCAGGACGATGACCATAAATGCATCGGCCAGGATGAAAATTGTATTAGCCAAGACGATCAAAAGAGATTATAATTGAGTTTGATCATATCGTCCAGGACGATACGGGATCGTCCGGGACAATGAGTTACAGAAAGCTTAGAAAAGGTTCAGCAGATGGAATTTTGAAGAGAATTTGTCTTATCATCCAGGACGATATAATAAACGGTCAGGTCGATGTGATAGAAATTTGAATCCAAGGAAAAGATGTTGATGATCAAAGCCCTTAAAAATAAATGACTCACAATACAAAGCCAAAAGCAACAATAGAAAGGCTAAAAAACTAGAAAGAAAAACGAAGGAAAAGAAAAATTTTCTTGTTTTTGGTTTTTAATATTTTTTTTTGTTTTAGCAAAGAATCCATATGAAAAATTTCTCAAACAATTAAATTTTAGAGATTCAAAAGATCAAAGAGTTAACAAGTCAAAATTTGAAAATGGTAGAATATCCGATCTTGTTGATCCCTAGCTCGGACTTCTTTCAGGGCAATAATCGTCCTTTATTAAAAACAAAAGGTCTAACTCAGAAAAACTTTACTGGGTAAAAATAATATCCAATCAAAACTTGGTTACAAAGAAAATATCTTATAAATAATATAACAAATTAATTTATCTTAATCATGGAATTTGAAATCAAGCCTTTGAAAGTATCATATAACCAATGAGTTCTCTAAGTCTTAAGAGTTCAGAAAAGAGATAATAGCTTGTATTTAGTGGGCTCATTTTATGTCTCTTGTATCTTTGATTTGGCTCTTTGAGCATCTTGATTTTTGATACACATTTGTGTATATATATTTTTCATTTCAAATTTATATCTATTCCACTTTCCTCCTTAATTCTTTCAAGCTAAAATCTCTTTAACAAAAACACTTAAAAAGAACCATAATTGTGAGTATATCCTCCAAATATTAGAGAATAGGAGCTCTCTCTCTAACATAGGAAAGAACAAGCCACAAAATAAAATCATAATCATGTGATAAATGTAATGGCAAGATTTCAATTAACTTGAAAGATATATAAGAACTTTGGATATTATGCACTTGATAGATTATTATAACAAGATAAAAAAGACTCTTAGTTTCAAAAACCAGTTGTCAATATGAGATAGATTTTTGTCTAGAAAAGAAAATTATGTCACTAAAAGAGGTTAGAGGGAGGGAAACCATCAACGGTGTTTCTCCCTTTATCCAATTTAGATATGATAATCAATGACTTTAAATCTCCAAAATCTAAAAGCTTTTAAAAATAATCATATAAAAAACCAATCATAAAAGCAAAGCAAAAACAAAACAATCTAGAACAACAAAAAATAATATAAAACTAATTAAAAAATATTTCAAGAAATTATGAAGCAGCAAGTTTAAGCAATTATGAGCTGCGAGCCTCCATATGTTCAATTATCCTATGCTCCCACGAGATCTTTGGTGAGAGCACACCCGCAAAACTCAATAACAGTCTGATTTAGGAACCCAAATAGGTTTGGGTCCCTTCTTAGGAAAAGTAGAATACAATGCAGGTGTGATATGCTGTGAATCATGTACCTTAGGTCTCCACACCCAATGTGTACTACGGTGAACGGTGCAAGTGTGTGAGATGTGTTCTAGTATGCCACATGAAAAACATCTAACTCCAGGAAAAGGGTTTCTTAAATGGTTTGAGTTATAATGCCTCTTCCTAGGTCTTGGCTTTTGATCAAGAGTAGGCGTCATCCAAGTTTTCTTAAGTGTATCCAATTCATTTTTAATCCTCAAGTTTGTATTTTTAGAACATCATTCTCAACCCTCAAGTTTTTCTCTTTCTCTTTAGATTTCTTGAAATCAGATTGAAGAGAGGTGTGTGAAACTTTTAATGCTTCATTCTCATCAATTAATTCCGAGTGCTTTTTGTTCAAATCATCAAATTCATCAAGAAGAGCCATATGATTTAAATCAATCGTTGAATGATCTTTAAGAATAACTTCATACTCTTTTTGTAAATTTACAAGTTTCAATTTTAAGTTAGCATGAGTCTTCTTATGTTTTTTGTATAATGCATGGATTTTCTCACAAATCTCAAACAATTCATCATAGGTTGGTTTACATACCTCTTCATCATCGCTTTGCCCAAGATGATCTTCTCCCATTAAGCACAGGTTTGTTGTCTCTTCCTCTGGTTCAGTCTCAGAGGAATCAATACCAGATTCTTCCCATAATGCTCTTTGAACTTTTTTCTTGTCCTTCCTGAACTTGGATTTCTCCTCACCCTTTTCCTTTTTTTTTTGCTCGAGTGATCTTGAAGTGTAAGACAATCGGCTTTCACATGTCCAGGCTTCCTGCATTCATAATAAACAACATCAGAAGATTCTTTAGAATATTTATTATCCTTACCTTTTCTCCAATGATGCTTTTGCTTCTTCCTTAGAAAGTTTCTGAATTGCCTTGAGATGAAGGCAACTTCATCGCTCTCAGACCCGAAAGAATCGGTGTCAGATTTGTGTGTCTTTAGTGCCACCATTTTCTCTTTCTTTTTCTCACCTACATCAAGATTTCTTTGATTCACCCCTTGCTCGTAAGCAATGAGTGAGCCAAGTAAGTTGTCAATCGAATAGGTGTTTAAATCCTTAGATCAGTTATAACAGTAATTTTTATATCAAAAGAGGAAGGCAAGAAATGTAAAATCTTGTTTACTTTTTCAAAGTTCGAAAGCTCTCTTCCTAAGGCATGTAAGGAAGTAATAATCTTAGTAAACCTTGTATACATGTCAGAAATAGATTCAGAAGGTTTCGTATAAAAAAGTTCGTAGTCATGCAAGAGAATATTTAAACGAGATTGTTTTACTTCATTGGTTCCTTTATAAGTGATACATAACCTATCCTAAATCTCTTTACTAGTTGAACAAGTAGAAACACGTATGTAATTCTCATATTTTAAAGTACAAAAAAAATAGTTCAAAAATTTTTCATTTAATTGAGCTAAATCTCTTTCATCGAAAGTCCATTCAGTAAAAGCAACTTAAGTTTTAACACCATTAATTTCATGAGAAGGTGGAGAATAACCTTATTTAATAAGCATCCACATGCGATAATCAGTTGATTATAAAAATGTTGACATGCGGGTTTTCCAGAAATCAAAAGGTAGATTATCAAATAAGGGAGGTCATGTAATTGAATAACCTTCAGTAGTGTTTATATTTCCAAACTTAAGTTTTTGAATCCCGCTCTGATACCACTTGAAAGTTCGTTAGGGATGTTAAGCCCTATAGAACTGGCTCAAGGCTAACCAAGAGGGGGGTGAATTGGTATTTTAAAAAATCTTTAGGCAAAACACGAGTACAAAGCAAATCACCACAAAAAATGCGGAAGCAGTAAAAATAAGAACACAAGGGTTTATAGTGGTTCGGTCAACTCGACCTACGTCCACTCCCGGAGGCGCACTCCGAGTATTGCACTACAATCATGACTCTCTTTTAGCCCCCACAGCTAGGCGGAGAAGCCTTTACAAACACCTCTTTTTGCCACACCCGACAAGGCAGAGAACCTTCCTCCTTTTGCTTCCTCCTGAAGCATGCAGAGAACCTCGATTGCTTGCTATAACTTACCTCTCCCAACCCTTCTAAGGATAAGAGACTCTAGGAAAGAAGAAGTGGAACAATGCTACGAGCAACCCTTGTGAATCCCCTCACAAGCTCCCCCTCACAAGATCCTCTCTCTCTCTCTCTCTCTCTCCTTTAGGTTTTCTCAGGTCAAGACAATAGCCAAGGATGTTCAAAAATGTTGAACAAGAGCTCTTAAATAGAAGAGCTTTAAAGAAGCTCATTAATTACAAGTTTCTGACTATATCGTCCAGGATAATATTGACATTGTCCTCGCCGATCAGTACAAATTCCATGAGATTGGCCAGGGCATCGCCCTGAATGCAAATTGGATGATTAAAAATTGGATGGATCATCCTGGACGATATCACGATCGTCTAGGCCGATTTCTTAATATCAGAGGAAAATTGTCCAGAGCATCGCTCTGAATTTGTGCTAGCCGATATTAATCATCCAGAAGTAACTAAGGGTTTTTGAATAGATCATCCTAGCCGATCCTTTTATCATCCAAGATGATGTGATCATATCAGTCATCCTTAATTACTTCCTTGATTTGTCTGAATAATTAAAGCATAATTGTGAATATCGTCTAGGCCGATCAAAGATCGTTCTAGCCGATTTCCAAAAATACAGAATACCTTAATTGTTTATGGCAGCAATTTCTTTCTATTTTGATCCTATCATCCAGGCCGATACACATATCATCCAGGCCAATTTGCTAATGACTGTTGCCTTAATTAAGAACCCTTGATTAGATTTTCTATTTTAAGCCAGATCGTCCAGGACGATGTAAATATTGTCCTGTCCGATTTGAGTAAAAATAGAAATTCTAAGTCTCTCAAGTGTGTGTGTAGGGTTACTTTGCATTAGTCACACCAAAAATTACAATTGACTCAAGAGGGAAAAAATAAAATTACAGACTGACTCAACCCTAATCTACCCCATCTTGAGCTGATTCTGATTTTCGTCTGATCTTTGGGTCCTGAAAAGTCAATAGAGAAAAAGGCAAGATTTGTTTGCTATCATCAAAATCATAATCCAAAAATAGATTTGTAACATAAACTCTCACTTATACTTGTTCAAGAACTTTTTCCTGCTAAGTTTCTTGAGAGGGAGCATAAAGAAGGTGTTTAGGAGAGATTTGGCAGAGAATAGAGGGAGAGCATTTTATGAGGTAGAGTTATGAGGGATTCATAAGGTTACTCATTGTAAGGTTCTTATCTATCTTCTTAAATTTCTTCCTTTATTCTTTGGTGGCTATGGAAGATATTCTATAGTACTAGTTCATGGTTCTCTACCATCTCTTAGAGGGTGAAAAAGTATTCAAGGTACTCTGTCTTCTCCTAGAACAAGAGAAAAACTTTGAGGTATGTTGTCCTCACTTCGATAGTGTGAAAAGCTTTCAATTCTCTATCACACCGAGTTGGTGAAAGTAAATTTATAAGGAATTCTCTGCCTTGCTGTGGAGGAAAATAGAGAGATACTTATTTAAGTGTAACACCTGGAACAGAGGATTTTGGGGGAGTGGACATAAGTCAGGTTGGACTAAACCACTAAAAATTTTGGAGTGTTTATTCTTTTCATGTTTCATACTTTATTTTTCTATGATTAATTATGTGGTTAATAACTCTGATCTTTTTTTTTTGTTAAATTAATTTATTTTCTTATCAAATGATAAATTTGTCTATTTTCATATATTAAAAAAATTATAAAAAGATTTTCTTTTTATTAATAAAATTTTTAAATTACCCATTCACCCCCCTCTTTATTAATAAAATTTTCTTATTCACAAGTCTTACACCGATGAAAAAGTTCACTCTTTAGCCTTTCTCCCTTACCATAATTGGATTCTTATGAACACCACTCTTAGGGAGTCTTTAGTAAATTTCCAAATTTCTCATATTAACATCTTAGTCCAAGATGCTCATATCATTTAAACACATCCTTCAAAATTCATTCATTATAAAAGTTGGTAGTAGGAAAAACATCACGCCTGTTTTATCCCTCACTACCTACTTTATCATGGCTAAAATTGATTTTAATGTAGCTGATTTGATTATTCAATACTTTAAAAACCTTACATGCATTAGAGATCTTAGAAATAAGTGAAAGCCGAATCTTGCATTGTCCTAGAATCAAAATACTATATTTAATTTCCTACACCACCCGACCATCTTCCAATCTTCTAATAAAATAACTCATTCCACACCCTTCATAGTGCTCATCACCAAAATGTTCATTAAATGGACCTGAAGCCAAAGGAGGTAGATGGAAGTCAAATACCAGCACTTGTACACTAGCCTTCTTAGAATTATGCACTAGTTCAGAGATTTTATCATATGGAGACTCACTTTGATGCTTACATCATGGAGTTGCATCAACAACATAAGATTGATCCCTTTATCGATACTTTCAGCCACTTGTACCACCACCATCGGATTAGGGACCTTCCAATTTTTAGCTTGTGTTGTTTTAGTTTATGTCTATAATTTTTTTTCATTACTAGATTTATCTTATTATTCTTGTTATTCTTTGTTGTTCCTCCTGTTTAATGATGTTAAACGTTGGAGTAGAATGTTATTGGTAGGTTATATTTTTGATTTGTTATAATTAGTTTAGTTCTTGTTTATTTCTTGATTTTGTGTTATTCTCCTATTTATGAATAGTCTTCTCATCCATCCTTTAAAATAAAATAAAAAACTCCCTATTTTCAAAAACTCAACTAGTAAGGGTATGTTTAAGACATAGAAAAATTAATTTGAAATCATAACCAACAATTCTTGCCATAATTAAAAAGGGGAGATTGTTATAAATCTGGACTCAGGTCTTATGATTTTTATGATCACAAGCATTATTGGGTTGACTAATATGTCATCTCATATCATTATTATTATTGGATATTTATTCTTATGCACTAACCTTTCAGGTCTATCATAAACCATGTATAGTGACTAAATCAAGGCTGGGTGGAATAGGTTTAAGTGTCTTCAAGTGTCTATATTTTTATTTTTTTTATTTATATATTTCTTAAGTTAAAGTCTTGTATTTGGTGGAAACAAAACTTGGTGATCATGCACACACATAGAGGGGAGTGTGAAAGTCAAAAAATTAGAAATCTAATTTTTCTTAATTAATCATATTGTATGATCCATATCATATTGTACGACCATCTATTCAAAAAATCATTATAATGACTAATTGTCATAATTAATGTTTTGTGCATTAATCATACTAAATAATCAGTATCATACATGACGACTAGTAAAAATCAAGATCTCAGTAAATAATCATATTTTACATAATATTTTAAAATTTAAAATTATACTAATTGTATTGTATAATACACATCATTCTTTATGATATAATCAAAACATTCCTAAGCTAATCCTATAATTAAGGGGTTGACTTTGGAAAAATTGATCAAATCATATTGCACTGTATGATTTGACTAATTGTACTCTACGATCTGATCTTTGTATAAGATGATAATTATTCACCACCAATCATATGAGATGATAATTTTTTTTATTGAACTAATCGTACTGCATAATGCTCTATATCGTATTAGATGATTAGCTTAAATACTTAAATTGTTCAAACAATGCCTTATTCTTTATAAAGTACTAATAAGTTTATTTAAACTAATTATACTGTAGATCAGGGATCATAATGTACAATTAGTTTCATTATAATTAAATTATTATGGCTTTTTGTGAATCCTTATATTTAAGGTCTCTTAATAGACTTATTTCAAGTCTTTGGCTACTGAGTTTTCTAGAGAGAGATTTTTCAAAAGATATATTGGAGAGCTTTGGGAAGGAGAAAGCTGAGTTTTTGTGTGAGGGAGGAGTATAAGGGGTTTCACACGGTTTCTCCGAGAAAACTTCTACCCTGTTTTCTCTATGTATTTTTCCTGCTTTTTTGGGTTGCTCTGGGAAGAAGAAAAATGCATAAAGGCTATTGAGGTTATTTGCTTTGACGAGGTAGGGAACAAGAAGTTGAGGTTCTATACCTTTATTATCCTTTACCACGAGGGTGAAAATGAGGTTAAGGTTCTCTACTGCACTAGGTTGGTGAAAGATATGAGGGCTCTCCAACTAGCTGTGAGGGGCTAAAGGAGAGACCCTAGAGTTTTAGTGTAATACATGGAGATGCGGACTCAAGGGAATGGGCGCAAGTCATTATTTGACCAAACCATTATAAAATTATGGTGTGTTCATTTTGAGTTTTACTTTCTACAATTTACTTTCCTGTGTTTTATTTTTTGTGAGAATTATATGTTTGATGATATAATGATACGAGAAACTCATCATCACCATAATTAGAAGTTTTATTTTGTTATTTTGTTTCTAAATGGGGTTATTACATTATTTGTTTTAAGTTATTAAAAAATCAAAAGAATAATTTTGTGTTAAAGAGAAGTTTTTAAAAATAACCATTTCACCCCCTCCCATCTCTTTGTGTACTTAGGGATAGTGCACCGAGGCTTAACACCCTACATTAAACATTTAATAATGTTGCATATGAGGAATCCATATATACTATAAATTCTAGTATGGGTAATGAAAAATCATCTTTAGGATAGGATTTATTTAGGCCTTTGAATTCATTATAGGCACGAATCTTACTATTCTTATTCCATATAGGAATAATACTAACTAAATAGGTTGAAAGTTTCTCTTCTCTGATAAAACTAGCTTCAATTAATTTCTTTACTTTGGAAATTAGATGTTGTTTTATTTTAAGTCCCAAGTATTATGGGGCTTATTTAATAGGAACCATGCCAGGTTAAATTTCTATTTTAAATCTACTATATTTAGAGATAATTTGAGCATTTATTCATAACTCTAAGTGAAGTAGTCTTTAAACTCTAAAAGTAACTTGACCATGTCATTTGCCTCATCCTTATTCAATAAAGTACTTATGAAGATCGGATGAGGGCTTTCTTCATTGTCTAGGTTTATTTCTTTTAATTCATCTACTATAGATTTAATCTCCTCATTAAGTTCAGTGGGTATATCCCTTACTTAAGAATCATCCAATTCATTTGAAGCCTTTAAATAATTTTTTTTTTTAAAATATATAACATTCCTGCATAGAGATTATCTAACTCTAAATTATTTGATAACACTAAACAATATTCATCATCATGAAATAGAGAATTAGTATCAAATCCAACACTTGACATTGATTTTGGTTTATTATATATTATATTTCATAGGTTTTTAAATTATTAAGCTTGAACTCTAGTCCAAAGTGACGATGTTAAATCTTGCTTATAAAATTTATTTACACAAGTTAAATAATAACCAAAGGTAGTTCCATTACTTCATTCATAAATGTAATATCAAGGATTACTTTGGTTATAACACTTTTGTTGGTGGAAGGTATAAATTTTGTAGATTTAAAATCTAAACTAGGAGCATGAGTCACTTTAATTGATAGCCTAGCTATATTGTCCTTAGATAGTAAGGTAAGAGTTAGATTCTTCACAAACTTCTTAAGCTTTTCAAAGGTAGAAACTTTTAGATTATCTTCTTTAGTGATTTAACATCGTTGTATACCTCTAAAGAAACTTCAAACTTTAGTTGTGCAATGATATTTATATATTCCATGGACTTTTTATTTTTATCAAATACATTTGATTCTTCCTCCAAAATAGATTCCACGGTAATATGTATTATAGGCATCTTTGTTTGCATATAATATTTCCCATTATTTTATAATTTTTTTTTATTTTCAATCATTAACCACTAGCTTTAGCCCAATAAGCTAGTCTACCACCTCTTTGTATAAGAGGAGCAGGATGCTAATGAGCATTCTATTCAAGGTCAGGATGCTTTACTTTTTCCTTTTTTTTTCTTTATATTTACTTTTTTCTTTTCTTTTTCTTTTTTTTTTCTTTTTCTTAAGCAAGTTTAAAGTTTCTAGAGAATATAGCTATTTTTTTGTCAAATAATATGTGAAATATTTGTATATTCCTACGTCATGAATTGAGAACGACTACAAATAACCCAAAATATGGTGTTCAATGCCCTCATAAGTGCATTTAATACTCCTATGAAGGGTGGAAGGTACCATTCTATATTTGTGAAGCTAGGGTCTACATTGGTGAGAATTAAAAAAAGTCTTTGAATCTATAATATATAACTTGGCTTTAGTTTTAAGGCTATCTATTTCTAATAGGAGGGTTTTGAGCCCAAAGTCCTCTTACCTTTCTTGTTGAATCCTCACAACATCATTTAATCAAAATTGAGTTTGCAAGTATCCACTCTTAAGTAGGCAAGAGTTCTATGCATCATAATGTAGTTTGATGCACCCTAATCAATAAGGACACATAATAACTTGAAGTTGTCTATATTTATTAATATATTTAATGGGTGATTATTTTCAGCAGTTCTTACTAACAATTCTTCTTTTAAGAATGTTAATCCTAGAACCTCCTTGAATTATAATACCTTTTCTTGGTATATAAAAGTTAATTGATCCATATAGATCTCAATATTGGTAAATCTTTAATTAAAGCCTCCATAATTTACTTAGACATGTCAAGAGCATCATAGATACTCAATTTTATATGCAATTTTATTAGAAGAGTTCATATGTGATAGTCTACTTTAGGAATATTTTAATTAGCTACATCTTGAGATTATATAAGCTAAGAGTGTGTTAAAATTTTCAAATTATTTGTGAAAATTTTTTTTATCTGTGATTAATATTCACTAAGATAGAATTTTACCACTGTGAAGGTTTACTTGTATTACCTGTTTTGAGGAAGAGGTAGGAGGACCATGTTCTTCTTGATTGTTTATTATTTCCAAATTTTCATCTAATTAAATATTAAAATCTTACATATTAATTTTGATATAGATAGGAGAACCCTGAATGTCAAGACATGGGAATCACCATAAAAGAAATATTGAAGAAATTCTTATAGTTCATTGAGATTTAATTCTGCTTCTTTAGAATTATTTAATAATATTTTGTTTGAATTGTTAGCAAGTTGAACATCAGAAAAGGAAAAGATATACATTGAATCTTTCTTCAATAAATTCTTAGTCCACGACATATTGAAATAGAAATCACACAATGTGAGAAAAAGATTTAGGTCCCCCCATCCATGAAGATTACAAATGTATGTAATAGAATATTAATTTACTTTTATTCATCTTCTCCATTAAACAGATTAAATATGATTATGTTAGACATCTTTAGAAACCTTAGCTGGAGCTATCTTCAGATCCTTTTCCTCAAGAGTTATTATATAAACTTGGATGGGACTCTGTGCTCCTTGATATACTTGAATATATGAATGACATACTTTTCTTTTGATTCTTTAAAAAAAAAGGATAAGAAAATATCTTTGCCACCATCAGGATTTATAATTAAAGAGGATACAAAAGTCTCACCAATCATACATTTAGAAGATCCTTGGCTTGAATCTACTAAATTCACCTTAGGTATATTAATTGTCTTTGATTTAATGTTATTTTTAACTAAATCCTTGAAGGTGATGCAATTTTCTAGTTTATGACCCATCATCAGTGATATGGATAATAATTTGGTTACCTTGATTTACCCTCTTTTCTCAGCCTCTTACATGCGGGTAGTTTAAAATCAAATTTCTTCAAGTGGTTCTTAAAAATTCTTTTAATTAATTATCTTTTAAGCAAGATAGCTACCAGACTATGTGTGTTCTTGAGGAGTATCTCTACAGCATGTTGTTCTTACAATTGGGATTATAATGTATGTTGAGATTCTTCCAAAGTAAGATATACAATACTAAATTTTTAATAGATTTTTGTTTATCAACCACCAAATCATCAACATTGACATCATGTCTTGCTCTCGCAAATCTTTTTACAAATAATTTTTTTTAATTCAGTAAAGGTACGAATATACCCATTAGGAAGTCTAACATACTAATTAATTGCAACTCTTTACAAGCTCCTAATGAATTATCTAAATAATAACCCATCATTTCCCCCAGTGTTATAACAATTTTCTTTAAATTGAATAAGATGTTATTTAGAGTTAACCATGGCATCAAAGTTTATGATGAAGGAGGCAAAAATCTTTTCAAATATAGGACTAAGTCATATTCCTCTGGGAATGGTTCACCCCTTGATAAGTTTAAATTATATACTATTTATTATGTTTGATATTTTGTGAAAATATAATATTTTAGCTATTTTTATAAAGTAAAAAACTCAAAAAATGGTAAAAAAATATAAATAAATAGGCAACACTTTGGTGCTGGAGGAAATACCACAGTCGTGCTCCATTCAACACGATGTGAAGCATCACTTTTGGACATTACAGTGCCATACTCACTATTTTTTAGCACTATTGCAGTATTACAGTAAGCATTAAAGAGTTTGAGGCACTGCTGCAACAAAAAATCAACTTGGCGGTGGAAGGTCCTAGGGAAAATGAATGCAATGGTACCACACAATTTCAACACCTCAACACCATATTATCCACTCAGGCATCGTAACACTCCAATTTCCATAGCACCGTAGTGTTGTAGTTATAACTTCCAAGAGACATGTTGTTGAAGTGAAAAGATGCATCTATTCACTTAATAACAGTTCCCTGTTATTAAGCACTACAGTGGAAGAAACATTTTAGCTCAAGCGTCATATTACAGAAGCCTTTTTTATCTTTTCATATAGTAGATATTCTATATTTTATGGAGGATTTCAATCACTTATGTGTGCTTCTATAGTTCTTTCTTAGAATAAAATCTAAGAGAGGCTAGGGAAGTACAATATATAGTTTATTAGACTATGTAGCCTATATTTGTTGAAGAACTCTATAAGTGAAGGAAGAAGGAGTGTAAAGGAGATACTTTTATCCTTTATCGTGATAAAATTCCATTATTTATCTTGTATTTTAGTTCTTCAATGAATATAATGAAAATAAATATGCTTGTAATGTATTATATGTCTAGCTAGATCTATTATTTTGAATTGATGATGTAAAGAGAATATTAAATAATAATGAATTCTCTTACACTTTAAAGATTTAATGATGTTATCAATTAGCTACCATTCTTCATTTAATGCACATAGTGGCTATGTGTATAGTTAAAATCTAATATAATGTATAGCCTTGACGGAGGAATGTAGCAATAATAAGGAATATTGAGATAGAATATTGGCATACCTAAACATAGGATGTTTGATAATTTTAGGTTCTAAAGGGTATTATAATTGTAGGTGGTTAGCAAATATCTTTTTATCCTTACAAACTCAACAAAGATCTAGGGTTGCACATACTTTGAATCACATATACAATAAAGAGTATCATTAGCAAAACATATGATATTTTTCATTCATCAATAAAAAATATTTTATTAAACATTTTATCAACTATTTTACTATTTATACATTGATGGAAAATCCAAAAATATCTTTTTTATTACAATAGGATAACTTATGCATTTAGAGTAAGTAGTAGTAATTTTTGTTGCAAGTAAGCATAACACTTCCTTGTGAGTTTGACACTCTACTTCATCTCTTTATTACATGATTTGGCATATATACTTACATACATTTAAGTGGGCTTCTATTATTGACATATTAAATAAAACCTAAGTTAAAGGTTCATCAAAGATG
The DNA here is from genome assembly GCF_001605985.2 of Dendrobium catenatum. NCBI lineage: Eukaryota > Viridiplantae > Streptophyta > Magnoliopsida > Asparagales > Orchidaceae > Dendrobium > Dendrobium catenatum. The sequence goes on along the minus strand of NW_021318841.1, from coordinate 87,868 downwards.
TTAAGCCCTTATGAACTAGTCCTGAGGCTAACCAAGAGAGAGAGCGGGGGATTGGATATTGAAAAACTTCTTTAACTAAAATAAATATCTTTTTAAATCTTATAAGGAAAACAAATTAAATCAATAATAAAAAGATTAACCCGAGATTTTACCCAAGCAGTTAATAACAATAAAAATAAAGTGTAGAAAATAATCAGAAAGAACACACCAGATTTATAGTGGTTTGGTCCAACCTCACCTATGTCCACTCTTTGAAGGCACCCTTCGAGTATTGAACTAAACCTTTACTGTCTCTCCTTTAGCCCCCACAGCTAGGCAGAAAAGCCCTTATAAAATAACTTCCACCTTCCCTGGTGCAGTGGAGAAGCTGGGCCCTTTGACACCAAAGAGATCTTCTACTTCCCAAAACTTCTCTCTAGATGAACCTTGAATCCTATGTTACTAAGGTGCAAGCTCGCCAGAGCAACCATGTGGAATCCCATCCACACTCCCTTGGAACCCCCTCCATGAATCTTCTCCCTATTAAGCTCCACCCTTTTCTCCCTTTCAAGTTCTCTCTTCAAGTTTCCTCTAAAAAAATGAAACTTCAATGGCTACCAAAGACAATGACTTGTATAAAAAAGAGGTCTTAAATAGAAGAGCTTCAAATTTACTCTTAATTGTAACAAACTGACACAAACATCTAGGATGATATTCATATCGTCCTGTATGATAAGTTCAAATCATTGAGTATCATCCAGAACATTCCCCTAATTGTATGTCTAGATAATGGAAGAATAAATTGATCATCTAGGATGATCTCACGATCATCCAAGCCTATTAGTACAAAAATGCGCATATCATCCAGAGCATCGCCTTGTATAGAGCCAGGCTGATTATGATTCATCCAGGAAGAACTAAGGTTTGTTTAACTGATCATCCATGATGATATAATTAAGAAATCAACCCTTAATTACTTTTCTTAATTACCAGATTAATTTAGGCATAATTGTAGTACATCATTTAGGATGATGTCCTGGATGTTGTCCAAAAATAAAACATGCCTAAACATATCTGGCAGATAATTCTTTTTAAATTGAGCCTATTGTCTCATATGATGATACTATCATTCAGGACAATTCGTTTAATTTCGACTGCCTTAATTAGGATGCCCTAATCAGATTTCTATTTTTGATTGATTGTCCAGGATGATCTTTGGATCATCCTGGATGTTATGATCAAAAGAAAAAAACACTACCAAATAGCCATAATTTTTCCTAAGTGTCTGTGTGTGCAAGGTTACAAAGCAAGCATACACCTTTGCAGGACAAGACTCAAGAAATCAAAAAATACACCATTGAATATTATAAATAAAACTTGTTCTACCAAATCTTGAGCCTTGAATGGTGCATTGTAATCCTGAAAAGTTAGTGTACACACAAACAAAAATATATTACAAATGCAGGTAGATAATAAAAAGTGAGCTATAATATTTGTTATCTTCAAAAACATAAATTTATAAGCTCGAGTTGCGACAATCTTCCCCTTTTTAATGATGATAAATATTACTGGTTGAATTTGTAAAACTGAAAACATTTTCTCCTAATCTTCTGCTCACTAGAGTAAAAATTTAAAATTAGGAGAAAATAAAATTTTTATTTTTTTTAATTTTCTTTTAAAAAAAGGTTACAAAAAAAATAGAAACAAATTCAAGAGTACATTTTACAAAAAAAAGATATAAATACAACAATATGTTCTCTCCCTTTGACATTATCAAAAAGAGGAGGGGCACAAATAATAAAAAAATAATTAAAAAAACAAAATGATCCCTGATCTAGAGAAAAAAATCAAATATTCTTAAAATGAGAAAGTTACATTTTTATTTTATTCAAAATCTTTGTAAGGAATGTATTGACAACGCATAACCTAGAAATGTTAGAAATTCAAAAATTGTTAATTCAAACTCAAGTTCTTTTAAAGACTCAAAAACTTTTTAATCCAATATCTAAATCAAGGAACAAATTAGAAAAAAATACTAATTTTTTCAAAACTCCTTTCATAAAACATATCTAATAAAAGATTAATGCAAAAATTAGTGAATCAGGAATCATAAATTTCAAGCTCAAGTATTAAAAATATCAATTTGTAAAAGTGGTTTTTTTAAGATTTAAGAAGTACAAGAAATGTAAGCTTACTTTTTATGGGCTCATTTTATGTCTCTTGTCAGTTGTTTGGTGCACTTTACACATCTTTTAATTTTTGATACACTTTATGTATCTTTCTTAATTTGGCAGCATTACGCATCTTCTGATTTGACATCACTGGCCACTTTTTTTTCAATCAAATATGCTACCTTTCTAAAATTTTAAAAATTAAAGCAAACTCATTCTATTGACAAAACGAACTATTTGATTAAGAAAATTATGCGGTGGATTTAACAACTTACAAAAGATCCCTATGCGATAGACAAAATATAGGGTGATAAAAAAAGTTTAATTTTAGAATTTAATTTGTAATATGATGAAGATTTTGAAGCAAATGTATAATAACCTCTTTAAGAAAAGAGATAGAGAGACAAAATCATGAGTTTCCTTCCTTTGACTATTTTTAGAGAAGTCAATCATAACTTACATAAGAATTTTAAAAAAATAGGAGGTAGGTTTTCAATTTTAGAGAAAAAAAAATGACATGTGTGAGTTGATCAGTGAGAACTTCATAAAAAATGTGAAGGCAAATTTAAAATTTTAATGAAACAAAAAAGTAATGAAAAAGAATAAATCCAAAGAAAATATAGAAAATAAACAAAAATACTATAAAAAAAATATGTATACACAAACAAATAAACACATAAATAATGGTTTAAAAATCATCATGCCCTTGGTCTGATGATTCAGAAGCTATGTCTGACCAGGAGATTTTTTGCTTTTCATTATTTTCCTTTTTTTACAATTTGCTTAATTTTACCCTTTTTTTTTTGTAGGAAGAGTTTTCAAATTAGGGCACTGATTTTTCATATGTCAAGGTTTCCTACATCTAAAGCAAATAATGTCAGAATAAATCTTAACATTGCTACCATTTTACCTTTATTTAACCAGAGATTTCACCCAAGTAGTTAATCGTAATAAAAATAAAATGCAGAAAATAATCAGAAAGTACACACTAAATTTATAGTGGTTTGGTCCAACCTGACCTATGTCCACTCCTTGGAGGCACCCTTAGAGTATTGCACTAAACTTTTAGTGTCTCTCATTTAGCCCGCACAGCTAGGTAGAAGCCCTTACAAAATCACTTCCACCTTTCTAGGTGCGGCGGAGTAGCCGGGCCCTTTAACACCAAAGAGATCTTCTTCTTCCCAAAAATTCCCTCAAGACGAACCTTGAATCTGATGGTACTAAGGTGCAAGCTCACCGGAGCAACCATGTGGAATCCCCTCCACACTCCTTTGGAACCCCCTCCAGGAATCTTCTCCCTCTCAAGCTCCACCCTTTCCTCTCTCCCTTCCAAGATCTCTCTTTAAGTTTTCTCCAAAAGAACAAAGCTTCAATGGCTGCCACAAACACTAACTTGTATAAATAAGAGGTCTTAAATAGAAGAGCTCCAAATTTTCTCTTAATTATAACAAACTGACACTATCATCCAGGATGATATTCATATCATCTTGTCTGATTAGTTCAAATTATTGAGTATCATCAACAAGATCACCCTGGTTGCATGTTTGGATAATAGAAAAGTAAACTGATCGTCTGGGATGATCTTACGATCTTCCGAGATGATCTCACGATCGTTCGGGCTGATTAGTACAAAAAGGTACATATCGTCTAGAGCATTGCCCTAGATGGAGCCAGGTCAATTATGGTTCTTCTAGGAAGAACTAAGGTTTGTTTAACTGATCATCCTGGATTATCTTGCAATCATTCAGGATGGTATTATTGAGCAATCAACTCTCAATTACTTTTCTTAATTACTAGATTAATTTAGGCATAATTATAGAACATCATCCAGGATAATATCCTAGATAATGTCAAAAAATAAAACATGCCTAAATAGATCTGGTGGCTAATTCTTTCTGAATTGAGCCTATCATCCTGTACGATGATACTATTATCTAGGATGATTTGCTTAATTGCGACTGCCTTAACCAAGATGCCCTAATCAAGGTTTTTATTTTTGACTGATCATCCAAGATGATTTTTGGATTATCACGGATGATGTGATCAAAATAAAAAATACTGCCAAACAGATAAAATTTTTCCCAAGTGTGTGTGTGCAAGGTTTCAAAGCAAGCATACACCCTTATAGAATAAGACTCAACAAATAAAAAAATATACCAATGAATATTACAAATAAAATTTATTCTACCAAATCTTGAGCCTTGAATGTTACATTGTGTTGCGAATCTGATATTATGGATTAGACTTTTGATGATAGCAAACATTCATATTTTTATACGGCTGCCTTGCCTACTAATTTTTCAGGACCACAAGATCGAATACAACTCAAGCCAGCTCAAGATCGAGTAGATTTAGGTTGAGTCAAGTCTGTATTTTTTTCCTTTCTTGAGTCAATTGTAAAAGTGCTTCCTGATGCTAAGTAACCTTACACACACACACTTTAGGGGTTTTTTTAAAATTTTTCTATTTTGAGTACATCGGCCTGGACAATGTTCATATTGACCAAGACGATATAACTAAAAATAAAAATCCTAATTAGGGCATCCTGGTTAAGTAGCCGTCATTAAGTAAATCATCCTAGATGATACTTATATCAGCCAGGACGATAGGTTCAAATTAGAAAGAATCATCTGCCATGATCACTTTAGGTATTCTTTATTTTAAATTATCAGCCAGGACAATCTCTATATCGGCCTGGACGATACAGTATAATTATGCCTAAATTAATCTAGCCATTATGGAAAGCAATTAAGGCTGATTGATATGATCATATCGGCCGGGCTAATCACAGAATAGGCCAGGACGATGTCCTGGACGATTGACATCGGCCAGCATCTATTCCGGGTGATGTTCAGGATGATTTTACTCAAACTTGAACTAATCGGCCAGGACGATATTGTATCATCCTGGACGTAATTTTCTTCTGATCGTCCCAAATCATCCCGGTTGATTGAGCTTGTTTTGTACTGATCGGCCAGGATGATATTCCTATCGTACTGGATGATAAAGTCTATTCTTGAAATTCTATTTAAAGGGCCCAAATTTTCTCATGCTCAAGACCTTGAGTGCTGCTGTCTTGACCTGAGAGAGACTTGGGAGAGGGGGAGAGAGAGAGAGAGAGAGAGAGAGAGAGAGAGAGAGAGAGAGAGGAACTTGTGAGTGGGAGTTATGAGAGGTTTTACAAAGGTTTCTCCAAGCAAGGTTCCAAGTTGTTGTCTCCATTCTTCATCAGTTATTCTTGGGAGGTCTACTTCCGCAAAAGGTCCGGGTTCTCTGCCCACTTCATGAGGTAGCAGAAGGAGTCGATTCTCTGCCGCACTGGGGTTGGTGAAAAGGAGTCTGTTATAAAGGCTTCTCCGCCTAGCTGTGGGAGCTAAAGGAGAGACTCTTGGTTGGTGCAATACTCTGAGGGTACCTCCAAGGAGTGGACGTCGGTCAAGGATTGACTAAACCATTATAAATCCTGTGTGATCTTTCTTTATTTAGCTTCCACATTTATTTATTTTTTGCACTCTGATTTCTGTGGTGATTTTGGTTTTAATTTTGTGCTTTACATTTAAAAAAAAAAATTAAAATATCAATTCACCCCCCTCTTGGTTAGCCTCGGGCTAATTCTTAAGGGCATAACATCCCTAACGAACTTTCAAGTGGTATCAGAGCGGGATTCATAAAAATTAAGTTTGAAAACTTTTTGAATTTTGATCTATGACTAACAATGAAAATCGTAATACTACGAAAGGGTATTCTATTACCCGATCACCTTTATTTGATAATATCCCTTTTGATTTTTGGAAAACTCTTATGTCTACATTTTTATAATAAATTGATCATCACATATGGATGCTTGTTAAGGATGGTTATACACCTCCAACTGGAAAATTGAATGGCATTACTGTTACATTTCTTTTTACTGAATAGACTTTAGATGATAGGGATTTAGCATAATTAAATGCAAAATATTTAAACTATTTTTTTGTGCTCTGAAATCGAAAGATTACATGTGTGTTTTCACTTGCAGTACTGGTAAAAAAATTTGGGATAAATTGTGTATCACCTATGAAGATACTAATGAAGTCAAGCAATCCCGTTTGAATATTCTCATCTATGATTATGAACTTTTTCATATGAAACCTTCTGAATCAATTTCTGAAATGTATACAAGGTTTACTCAGTTGTTACTTCATTACATGCATTCGGGAAGAGAACTTTCTAACTATGAAAAAGTAACAAAATTTTAAGATGTTTGCCTTCCTCTTTTGATGCAAAAATTACTACAATATGTGAATCTAAAGATTTAAATACATATTCGATCGATAACTTACTTGGTTCACTCATTGCTTACGAGCAAGGGGTGAACCAAAGAAATCTTGATGCAGGTGAAAGAAAGAAGGAGAAAATGGTGGCACTTAAGGCAAATGATTCAGACACTGATTCTTCTGGGTCTGAAAGCAATGATGTTGCTTTAATCATAAGGTAATTTAAGAACTTTCTAAGGAAGAAGCACAAGAATCATCAAAAGTGGTATAAAGGTAAGGGTAGCAAAAATTTTAAGAATTATAATGAAACAATTTTCTTTGAATGCACGAAGCTTGGGCACGTTAAAGTTGATTGTCTTACACTTAAGGCACACCCAAGTAAGGAGAAGGGTGAGGAGAAACTAAACCTCAAAAAGGATAAGAGCAAGAAGCAATTCCAAAAGGCATTCTAGGCGGATTCTACATCAGATTCCTCTGAAACTAAAACTAGAAGAGAAACAAACTAAAAAAACATAGAAAAATAGAGTGGCGCAGCGGACGCGTGGTGGGCCCATAACCCCCAGGTTTTGAAAGTTCCTAATTTCCAAATCTTGTTTTCAAATTAAAAAAGGCCTTATATGGATTAAAATAGGCACCCAGAGCTTGGTATGAGAGGCTTAGCACATTCTTACTAGAAAGGGAGTTTGTTAAGGGGAGTGTAGACACCACCCTTTTCTTGAGGAAAGTAGGAGATGATTTACTCATTATTTAGATCTATGTCGATGATATAATTTTTGGATCTTCTGATAAAAGGCTATGTGATAATTTTTCTAAGATAATGAGTAAGGAGTTTGAGATGAGTATGATGAGAGAATTATCCTACTTTTTAGGGTTTAGCATTAGACAATTAGATGATGGAACATTTTTGAGCCAAACAAAGTACATAAAGGACATCTTGAAGAAATATTAAATGGATAAAGCAAAGCCAATTAATACTCCCATGACCTCAGGAATTCAATTAGACAAGGATCCAAATAGAAAATTAGTTGATCAGAAGATGTACAGAGGGATGATTGGATCTTTACTTTACGTGACTGCTAGCCGACCTGATATAATGTTTAGCATTTGTCTTTGTGCTAGATTTCAAGCTAACCCTAAGGAATCCCACCTGACTGTAGTTAAGAGAATTCTTAGATACCTTTTAGGGACCAAAACCTAGGAATCTAGTACCCTAGGCATAGCACTTCTTTTGAGATTATTGGATTTTCTGATTCTAATTTTGCAAGATGTAAGGTGTATATTAAAAGTACTTCTGGAACTTGCCAATTTATGGGACAATCTTTAGTCGCCTGGTCTAGTAGAAAGAAAAACTCTATTGCTCTTTCCACTGCTGAAGCTGAGTACATTGCTTTAGGAATTTGTGTGGCCCAAGTCCTTTGGCTAAAGTAACAAGTACTGGATTTAGGATTACCTGTAGGAACCATCTCAATTCTTTGTGACAATACTAGTACCATCTGCATTTCTAAGAATCCTATCCAACATTCAAGGACTAAGCACATTGACATTAGGCATCACTTTATTAGAGACTGTGACTAAGGGAGACATTAAGTTACATCATGTGGCAACTGAGAATTAACTGGCTGACATTTTTACTAAACCACTGGCCTTCAACACATTCAACAATTTAAGGACCAGATTGGGTGTGATTGACATTAATGCATGAACTTGATTTCTACTTATGTTTTATCTGCTGATTACCTTGCTGTATTTTTCTAGTTTTTTTTTTTGGTACTTTAGTTTTCCATATGCCTTGCTTTGTTTTTTCTTTTCAAATCATCGCTGAATTGATATCTTATGCCTTGTTTTTTATTTTGAAAATTTGGAGTTAATGTTTACATCTCTTAATCTGCTAAAAGGTAAAAACACCATTGATTGTGTCTCTTTCTCTAACTTATTTTAGTGGTAAAAATTTATTTTCTAACCAAAATTCTATCTTAAATTAACAATTGGATTTTGCATTTGAGATCTTTTCTACCTTGTTAAAGTAATCTAGCTTATACCATAATAATCAAAGATTTTATATTACTTCAAGATTTCTCGTTATCCTATCAATGTATCTCTCACATGATTTTTGATTCTGTTTTGTTGATTATTCTTCCCTATATTAGAGAGTGAGTTTTTATTCTCTAATATCTAGAAGATATACTCACAACTAAGAATATTTAAGAGTTCTTGGAAAAGAATATAGTTTGCAAAAATAATGAAAAAAAGTGGCCAATGATGCAAAAAACAAAAGATGCGTATTGACGTCAAATTAAAAATATATACACAAAGTGTATCGAGAATCAAAAGATGCGCAAAGTGCGCCATTCAATGGACAAGAGGCATAAAATGAGCCCATCATCAAGCAAGCTATCTTCCTTTCTTCCAACTCTTAAAACTTAGAAGATTTCAATATATCAGTTGAGATTTTCAAGGACTTGATTTTGAGTTTTTTGATTTAACAAACTACTTTGATATATCATTTTATAAGATATTTTTCTAAAACCAAGTCTTGATTGGATCTCTTTTCTTATCCAAATATTTTTTCAAAGTTAGGCCTTTGATTTCAAAAGAAAATTCTACCCTAAAAGAAGCCCGAGCTTAGGGTAACAAGATTGGATATTTTACCATTTTTTTTATTTTTGAAGTTGTTAACTCATTAACTTACAAATTTTTAAAATCAATCACATGGAGACTATATCATGTTCATACCTTGATTAAAAATAATTTCTCTTTTTGTTTTTGTTTTATCAATGTTATTTTTTTTATCTTGTTGTTTTTGGGCCTGCTATGATCATCTCCATCCCTCCTTTGATTTAAAATTTTTTGTCACATCGGCCCGGCCGATTTTTATATCATCCTGGACGATCGGTTTTTTGTGCTTCAAGAACTCCATCTATTGAATATTCTGACTTTTATGCTCTCATCGTCCTGGACGATCCTTTATCGTCCTGGATGATATGATCGATCTTTGATACAATCATCTTGATCGTCCTGGCCGATATATTTTTTCATCACGGATGATGCATTTATTGGTTATCATCTCGTCCGATACACCTATTCATCCTGGATGATACACATGTTATCACATTTATAATCTTTAAAATTGCTTGGGACGATCAATTTTTGGACAATCGTCCTGGATGATTCACTATTCATTTTGGACGATACACGTGGTGATGATTTAACATATCTTAAATTCAGCCGGTACAATCCATTAGTGAGCATTGTCCTGCATGATCCACCTAATTGGCCTGGATGATTGCTTTTTCAATGGTCGTCCGACCTGACTCCTTGGGACTATCGTCTGTGTCTAATCGTCCCAGATGATAACTGATCGTCTTGGCAGATCGGATCGCCTTTTTGACCAATCGGCATGTTCACAATAATTTGACTGGATCATCCTGGATGATCCTACGATCGACCTGGTTGATCCGGTCGATCCTTTAAATTCAGAGCCTTCCAGCCATAATTTCTATACAATCTCTTTCCCTTGCTTGCCTCTCCTTGTTTCCCATTGCTTTTTCTGCTAATGGCTGGCGGGAAATGTGCTCGTCAAACATCTAAAAGCTCCTCGAGGGGCATACTGGACCCTCATTTTTGGGAGGCAGACGATCAGGCTGCCTACCACCATTACAAAGCGTGTGACAACTCTCCCGCATAATCAATCGAGCCTATCTCTCCTATCCGGTACTGGATCTTTTCGCTCACACTTCTCTTTGCTTTATTCTCACCCTCACAGTCCCCTTTAGTTCTAAACTTCTTTTTGAATTTTTCGTAAACATCCGCATAAATTTTTTCTACACTGCTTTCACCTCTTATGTGAATCGACGTCCTATCGAGATCACATATCAGGATTGTGCTAAACTGTTGAAGCTGTCCACCACTAGGGATAAGCTGCATACCCTTGTCTCTGATCCTGACTTTGACTGGTCCACTGCAAATCACTTTCTTTGCCACACCAACGCACACTTTCATGTTGGAGAGACTAGCTCTTTACTAAAAAATGCTAAGATAATCTAGCATGTCCTTCACACTTTTTTTATTCCAAAAGTCAGGGACCGAGTTCACATCACTCCACTTCTTTCACTTACTACCTTTTATATTCTGGCCCATAGAGAATTCAATGCCACATACCTAATCTTTTGCTACATCGAGCATTTGACTACCATTCAAGATCCATTACCTATGTTCTAGAATCTAAATACCAACTTCAATATCCTGCTCCTCCTGACCTTCAGCCATCCGTCTACTCAAATAATTCCTTCAATGCCCTTCACAGTACTCGTCTCCACCCAGGGGATGGGGAAGCTCGGGGGGCTGAGGAGGAGGAGCCTCCAGCTTTTATTTCTGAACCTGTTCCTCTCCGCTAGCACTCACAGCTGGATCAGTTAGTGGAGAGATTTGATCAGTTTGAGACCCGTTTTGATGCCTATGTTACACACCAGCAGTAGAAGCACGACCAGGATATGGCCTGGTTTGGGGCACAATTTGCTACGCTCTCCAGTTACTTTCAGTAGCCACCACCACCACCACCTCCGTCTGATGATCAGGATCCCTCATTTTTTTAGTTTCCATTTTTTGTAGTTTATTTTTCTTATGTTTTGTTCTAGTTATGTTTTTTATTTTTGTTTTATTGTGTTTCCCTCCTTTTTGTGATGTCAAAAGGGGGAGTAGTTTGATGTATCTTGTACTTTGAATTTTGGAGCTTAGTGAATTGCTTTTTTCGTCACACTAATTTTACTGAACTACTATAACTGCTTGGAATTCTTTATTTATGTTTACCATCATCCAAAAGAGGGAGATTATTGCGAATCTGAGATTATGGATTAGACTTTTGATGATAGCAAACATTCATGTTTTTCTACGACTGCCTTGCCTACTAATTTTTTAGGACCATAAGATCGAATGCAACTCAAGCCAGCTCAAGATTGGGTAGATTTAGGTTGACTCAAGTCTGTATTTTTTCCTTTCTTGAGTCAATTGTAAAAGTGGTTCCTGATGCTAAGTAACCTTGCACACACACACTTGAGTGGTTTTTCTAATTTTTTCTATTTTGAGTACATCGGCCTGGACGATGTTCATATGGAACAGGATGATACAACTAAAAATACAAACCCTAATTAGGGCATCCTGGTTAAGCAGCCATCATTAAGCAAATCATCCTAGATAATACTTGTATCGGCCAGGACGATAGGCTCAAATCAGAAAAAATCAACCGCCATGATCACTTTAAGGATTCTTTATTTTAAATTATTGGTCAGGACGATCTCTATATCGTCCTGGATGATACAACATAATTATGCCTAAATAAATCTGGCAATTATGGAAAGCAATTAAGGCTGATTGATATGATCGCATCGGTCAGGCCGATCATAGAATCGGCTAGGACGATGTTCTGGATGATTGACATCGGCCAGCATCTATTCCGAGCGATGTTCAGGATGATTGTACTCGAACGAACTAATCGGCCAAGATAATATTGTATCATCCTGGTATTGACCTCATTTTTGTATGAGGTCACTAAGGCCCTTCCAAACTCTAGATCAATCCTAGATCCTACGATCCACTCTAGACTTTAAGATTCTTTCCTAGAGCCAGACCTTAGGGCCTACTCTAGAGCTTAAGATTCTTTCCTAGAGCCAGACCTTAGGGCCTACTCTAGAGCTTAAGATTTTTTTCTAGATCCAAGACCTTAGGGCCTACTCTAGAGCTTAGGATTCTTCTATATCCCAAATTCTAGAGCCCCTCTAGATCCTAGATCTTAGAATTCCTCTAGATCCTAGGATCAACTCCAACCTCAAATCAATCCCTACCTTTGATCAACTCCAACTTCAAATTAACCCCTATCCTTGATAAATCCAAATTTCAAACCTCATTCAATTCAAATCCAAATTAATTCAAGCTTCATACACACCCAAACTTTGACCCAATCAACTTGAGAATCCAAACTTCAATCTAGACTTTTATCCTACCTTTCATCTAGCTTTGACCCTATCCATTCATTAACAACCACCACATAATTGTAAATGATTTGGATACTTCAATATTAATCATTCAAACTTAAAATCCATTCCAAATCCAGAAATCCAGACTCAAATCCAAAGTCTTAAGGCCCTGTCCTAAAGACCTTTTTCAAGGATTTTTCAAACATTTCAAAAGACCCATCAATATTGATCTCTGTATTGAGTCCATCACTTACAAAGTTAAAACATGTCTCTGGAGGTTACCACTTGCTATTTGAGCTCATTCTGAGATTCTAACATTAGAATCTAAATTAAAATCCAAAGGCATGTAAAACCTTCAAAATATTACAGCCTATGCCATTGAACTAAACACTTGAAGATTTCATCTTGGAGCCCTCAATCAAAGCCTCCAAATCACTTCCAGACCCTGATTGTAACCCTTGAAGCAGTAAAACAGCTTTTTCAGACCCTTTTTACCCTAGTTGACCCAATGGTCAAATTGACCAAATTACCCCTATGGATTCAAATGCCCATTTCAACTCAAATCAACTCCAAATTCTTTGAAACACTTTAACAAGTTTCAATATCAAAACCAACTTGTTGAGTGTCAAACCACAACCACCTTAGGTCAACTTGGTTGACCAAGTCAACCAAGTTTGACCATTAACCCATACACCCTTCTCTTTCAAATCTTATAAATCAAGTCCATTCCAAGTCCTTCTTGAATGTAAGGGATGACCCTTGGGTACCCAAGAGACCTCTCTGATGGCCCAAGCCTTGGCCCACTTGGTTAGCCATATAGCTTGACCCAAGCAACCAAAGAAGTCTCCCTTGAGCATCTCTAACCTTAAATCAATGAATCCAAATCAAGTGTCATTGGGTTCCAATTGACCCAATGCACCTTCCTTGACCAGCCAATCCTTGGCTAACTTGGGTCAAGAGTTAGGCTAACCCAAAGTCCAAATCACTTGGGATTAGCCAATTTCTTAACCTAAGCCCAATTGAACTTGATCAACACTTCACATAGGTGGCCCTAGTCCACACACCTCCTCCGCCACCCATGCATTTGGCTAACCTGGGTAAGGTTTGTGGCTACCCAAAGTTAGTCGGTAACCACACACATGGAGACACCCGAGCCATCTTCCAACTCAGATCAAATTGGACCCAATTGCCACTTGCATTGGGTCCACCAAACTCAGACCCACTTCCCACCTCAAGCCCAAGATCTGGCCTGACCTGGGTTGAGCCCAAATCGACCCGAACCGAGCAGATTTGGATCTACTCGAGCCATCTTTTAACCCAGACCAAATTGGATCCAATTTCCACTTGCATTGGGTGCACCAGACCCAGACTTATCTCCCATACCGAACCCAGGGTCTGACCTGACCTTGATCGAGCTTAATTCGACTCGAACCAAGCAGGTTTGAGTCCAATCCAGTCACCAACTCAATCCAGACATTCTTAGGCCAAATTGACTCCACCCTCGACTACAGCATGTCCCCATCGGCCACCCCCAGTCAACCCGACCCAAACCATGGCCGGTGGCGATTGTAACCAATGGAAAACGAGTTCCAGTGGTTCCCCCAGAAAACCCCTGAATCAAAGCTGCTGCCCACCAGTTTGATCCCCATGACCTCCCTAGGACGTCACCATCTTCCAGCTGGCATCAATCCGAGCCCCCTCCAGCTCAATCTCAGCCGTCCAAGCCCACAAGAGGTGGCTGAATAAGATTAAGCTCCCCAAACTGCTAGAAGCATTCTGAATCGCTCAAAATCGTTTCCCCGAGCTCCTTCAATCTCCCAGGCTCTCCCTTCGAGCTCCCAGATCGATATCTTCACCCGTTAGAGCGAGCGCCCGTGAAAGCTTCCGGCATCCCGCTCGAAGTTGCACCTCCGGCTGTCCTCCAGTTCCGACGTCTGAAGGAGATCAGTTCGCCATTGTCCCCTGAAGCTTCCTGATAGAGAAGCTCATTTGTTGAGACTTTCTCTGCGCTAATCTCTTCATCCTGAGCTCCCTAGCTAGGTAGTCCGGTCAAGTGTGAAGGAAACCTTCACCCCAACGGATTTCCACCGTTGGATTGAAGGTTTCCACTATCCTGATCCTCCCTGTGAAATTTCATCGGAGTTCTCCAGTGGGATTGCCCGGATCACGCCGGAGAAGCCTTACGACCTCGGATACGTGCGGGAGGTTGAAGACACAATCTCAGCCGTTGATTCCGATCAACAGTATGGATTAGATCCCGCGGTATCGAAGTGTTTAATCCCAGCCGTCTGATCTGCAATCCAACGGTGGTGGTTAATCGGACCGTTAATGGTTAGCGCCAATGATTGCCCAGCCAATCGACGCACAGCGTGTGTAAAGGGGCACTGACTGTGTAATGGCCGAATTAATAATTCCAGAAATTTAAGGGAACTTCAAAAAATCATAACTCCCTCCACACTTGTCCAAATTAGGTGTTCTTAGGCTCATTGGAAAGGACTCAGGGAGATCTACAAAATCTTTATGGTTCTAGGCCCTGGTTAGGTCAGTGTTAGGTTTAATTTTAGTTTGAGCATTTTATCAATTTCTTTAATTACTCTTTAAATACAAGACCACCAGGCCTGGATTTTTGGGAGATTGAAATTGAACATGTCTTTGACATGTCCAAATTTTATCTCCCCATTTTAAGATGTTCAAGGGAATTTTCCCCAAATTTTTAGTTTAAGGGTCATGGTTTGACCCTTATATTCAAAATGGGGTATAGACATATTCAATGGGATTTAGGGTGTGATTCTTTGTGTGATGATGATGTGTAGGATAAAGAATGTAAATCCACTAATTTTTCCCCAATCCTAGCTTAGGATAGATCCCTATAATGATTTGAAGGTGACTTAGAGCTCACCATGGGTGGTTTAGTTAACCACCTTAGAGTACTCCATTTGATCTCAAATTTAGTGGGTTTAGTCCTTAGGGTCAGGTGATCCTATGGTCCAAATTTCATCAAATTTGGAGTCATTTTGTTCCCCAAGTAGGAGCCTCAAAAATACTTCTTAGAAATGGCCTATTAACCCTAATCAATTGATAATGAACTGTCATTAACTCATAAAATCTATTAAAATGTTTATAATTGTCCCTAATTAATCTCATAATCAATGAGAATTGAAACCCTCTTAAATTGACTTCTAGATTTGTCTTAATTTAGTCCTTAGGTAGAATCAAAGGTTAACCAGCTTTATTAATTCAAAAAAAAAAACATTAAAAATCCCCAAAAAGGGCTTTAAACACTTGATGATCTGTCCTTAGGTCATTTATGACCTTTGGAACTGATCTCAAGGAGTTTGGGACTCATTTGGGTTCAAATCCTTAAGCAGCCCCTTTAGTTGTAATAATTTGGTAATCCCTATGAATGCATAAAACTTCTAAAATTCACTACTAATTATAGAGAAATTTAAACTAATCAAACTCAATGGCTAATGACTTCAATTATAATCTAGTGTCCTCTAAAAATATTAAACCTCCATAATTTGGTCAAAATCAAGGAGTCAACATTTTAGGTGACTTTAGGTCAAAATCGGGCCAAAACTTCTAAAAATTAAAACTTTTCATAAAAAACTCCAAATTGAATGTACCACCTATCTAACAACTCATAATAAGGTCTAGTATTTATTAAAAATTTGAAACCCTTAAGATTAACTCTAATTTTGAAAGTCAAATTTTGATCCTTTAGTTAGCATATCCGGATAATCCTTCAAAATCTGTTAACTCCCTCAAATTCCAGAATTTTCTTAATAGGATAATAAAATTCTCAACCAACCCATTAAAATCAGTAACCAACTCCTTTTTATATTAATCCACTCTTTTAATTTCAACCAATTTAAATCAACTTAATTAACCCTGATTGCTACTGGGTAACCCAGGCCTACGAGGCTATTAGCTTAGCCCCAAGGAAGGTGAAATAAACTTCACGGCCTCGGTGTGAAACAAAGGTAGTAATCAATTAACTCTTAAAATATACTTGATCAAAATTCTTAATATATTAATATTTAAACATTAACCTAAATCCCCCTTTTAAGCCTTAACAAACCCAGACTTTTAGACAACTTTAACTAATCACCCAATTTATGACCTACCCCAGCCACATGACCTTTTACACACACATTAGATGATTTGCTAGGACAACCAACTCTAGATCTAGGTTAGGCCGATATTTACTTTACTGTTGTGTGCCGAATTTTTCATAGTTTTCACTGCATGTTGTGGATGAAATTGCTTTGCTGTGTCTGCTTACTTTTTCGTACTCTGTGGATGGTTGATGTGTTTGGCGACTAGGTTACCCTTAGGTTAGGAGCAATCTGGATGTTCACATAGTTTTCTGCATGTGGCCACGCTCATGCAGGGCAATAAATGGAGGATAAATCAATAAAAAAATATCAATTGTTATAAATGCTTACACAGGTGCTTTAGCTGCTAAAGCCCCCAAATAAAAAGAGCGTGGCCAGTGTGTTTTACTTTCTTTTCTGCACATATATAACTGCTTGGCAATATGTTTTCTTTGATTAATTAACTGCTTAGGATAACCTTGCAGGATAGTCTAAATTTTTGATTTGCTATAAATATAATTTGTATAAGTGTTAAGTGCTGTGAAAGTTAATTTTGAGTTGGGATATATAGGTCCAAAGTTTGGATTCCAAAGAGGAAAGAATGCCCCTTTGGGAAACATTCCTTCTCCATTTGGAAATCCAAATTTGGATCATACCTTTTTTATACCCAAAGAGGAAAGAGTGGCCTTCCCCTTTGAAGGGAAGTGCCCTCTTATCCATTTGGGTAGTTTACCACGAAGAATCCAAGGAGTTTGAAGAAAAGGAGTCCAAAGAATAAGAAGATTGCAGACTTGAAGATTGAGAATATCCCACTCAAAACTACTAGCGTCATTACTAGGTTTAGAATCCAGATTATTGTCAGTGGTGCCTGGCCACTTTACTTTCTATAAAATTCTGGTTTGTAATAAGCAAGGCAACTTTGCCTATGGACATTTATTGATTAATTAATATTTGATGTGATGAATTGATTGCCTTTAGGACTGCTTTCTTTTCTTAGTTTTTTGGCGATTGTGTGCCGCTTTTATTTTCGCCTAGATACGTGAGACTCATGAGGGTGTGAAAGTTTTCTTCTCAAAATTTTAAATGTCTAAAATTTTAGTGAGTCTAAATAACATAGAAAGATAACGAATCTAGGGAATTATCCGGGGATCGACCCCGGGGTCACATGCATATTTCTGCATTATTCTTTCCTTGCTTTAGACCCTTCCCCGCCTGCGGGTAGAGTCCAGATAGTCTGACCTATGAGGACGAGGTGCCAGACCTGGGGAAGTCCAGTCTTCTAAAAATTTATTTTATAAGCCTGTTTTTAAAATTTCAAGCATATTTGATTTGGAAGTTTTCGACCAGCATGCATTGCATTAGATACAAATTAAAAGAGTCAAAATTTTAATTACATCAGTTTTAGCATTTTAGCACCCAACATAAGTCGAAGGGGCCAATTAGGAAAATTTCTAGATGTCGGCCCCAACTCTCCAAAACTTTAAGTACAACGTCCCTACCACTCTTTCATAAAAGACCAGACTCATTTCTTTTTAAATCGATTAGGTGGTTAGCTGGCTCCCCAATCCAGGCTGGGGTAAGTCCGGCCATTGCATTGCATTAGTTAGGTTCGGACGACTGTGGTCCAGTTTCCAAATTAGACTTAGGATCCGGGGCATATTTCAGTTATAAGACCCCAAATTTCGGGAATATAATCCCAAATTTCTAATAAGATGCTCAACTTCAATTAAAGTTTTCTTTTAATCCTAAAACATAAAGCCCAACACTTAGATTAAGTTGGGACACTTTCGGATGGTTCTGGAATCTCAAGGTGTCCCCTACCTCTCTTCTATCGATTCTGTTAATAAATGTTCAATCTTGATCTATTATCTTTTGATTTTCCAAAAATCCTATTCATTTTTTATATCACTCCTAGAAAATCTAACAAAATTTCATTACTATTTTAATTGAGAGTTTTCGTAGGGGACTCTGTCTCCCTTCGATGTAATTAACTACGAGGGCTTGCGCTCATAAAAGATTTGGAACTACACGCACTTGATTTCAAAATTAATCTTTTTAAAATCTTCTTAGATTTCTTTGGGAAAAGTTAAAGAATGATCGTCGTTATTACATTAGAAGAATTATCATTGAAAAGTGTTATCTCCCTTTGGCCATACATCCTTCTTTCATAAGGCTTTAGATGTGAATTCGATGATCATACTTCTTGAATATCATAACTGGATATTTAGTTGAACTTTACCTTGTTCCCTCAGGGCCATACAAAGTTCTCCTTAGAATCTGGCCACGATATTTAAGATGAGTTTCATAATTCTAAGTCTGAACACCGTTATAAAATTTTATGTTCGTCCTTTGGGGTGATATACTTTTTCTACCGAGTTGATTCGACTCTAGAATTAGAATTCAATCTAGATTTTAAAAATTCTCAAAGAAAACTAATATTTTTCAAAACCTATTTTCAAAATTTCACCAACAACAAAAAAATGGCACGCCCGGTGGGACAAATCTCTCTCTCCATCTTTAATAAGAATGAAATTTTGTTTCATCGGTAGTCTTAACTACCTTCCTTCCGTTGGTCCCTCAACCCATTTCTTCTTTGGGGGAGTGTGGCCAACATCTAAAGACAATTTAAAACATTAAAAGAGAGGCTCTACCTCCCAAAATTTGTTACATGCTAACTTAATCGTCCTGATTTTGACCTTCTGCCCTTGGATTTCTTATGAGGCGACAGTGTCAAATCAGGTCCCTAAACATTCTTTTTAAAATTATGATTAACAAATGTCACATTCAATATATCATTTTTTTTAAGATTGAAAGGAGTTTGAAAAATCTTTGATTTTAAGAAGTTTTGAAGTATTTTAGTCTTAACCCCTTTACTCCCCTTTAACTTTTAGGAATGAGGAGGGTTAGACTATTTACTTTACTTGGATTTTTTTTACAATTCCATAAGCCTTCGGGCAAGGGGAAACTCTGTCTGTTGTATTTTGGATTTTGTAGAAAAAACTCCATCTTAAATCATTCAAAATTCAAATTCCTTTCGAAACATAGAAAATAGAATAATAACAATTTTCTCCAAGTTCCAAACCTTCATATGTTACCCCATACGACCATCTTATGGGTTAACGTTTTGAGAAAACCCTTCTTTTGGCATGTATTTAGTCTCTTTATCTTCCTAACGTGTGTTAGGTGTTTTCTACCACTCAACATGTGTTGGAAGATTGAGGCTATCCTACAAGCCTCAAGTTTCAAAATAACGAACTCTTTTCCACTTCTCTTGAAAGAAATCTAATTTCAATCCCCTCTTTAATTTTCAGAAAATTCGAATGTTTGGCCAATTGATTTTCTCTTTCGACGAGAGTTATCCTCAACTGTTAATGACCAAGGGAGCACTATCATCTTTGGAATGGGATTCAGTACCCTTGAGCTCTCTATGGATGGACACCAGATTGTTAGTTTGGATGCTAGCAAGGAAGTTCCCCCAGAGGTTGAGTTGATTGTGGGATCTGCACCTACCTTGCTAGTAATTAGTGATGACCAGAAACAGTCTGAGCCAGTTGTTGAGCCTCCCACTAAAGTCAAATCTGTTTTCGAGGAAGGATCTAGTTCTGGACTCAACTTTTCTACTAAGAATCAAAAGAAGAACTATTTGAGGAGACTTAGAAAGAAGATCTCTAAGGCAAAGAGAGTTGTACCTTTTAAGACTTTAGCTCAAGTAGAGCCAGAGGCTGATGAGGAGCTACCTATTCCTGCTTCCTCTCGCCTTTTAAAAGGGAGCCGCTTTTACCCCTTAGCTTCTGCTCAAGGGGAGGAGAGGATAGCTAGGATAGCCCATTCCCCACCATGCCCAGTCGACTACTCGACTAAAAAGACTCCAAAGGAAAAGCATCTACAGAAAATAAGGGCTTTGAGAAACATAATTCATACCTGTGCTGCATAATCTGGGCAAACAAAGGAGTTGTACATGAAACAATTGAAGGGAGTGATCTATCATCGCTTTTAAAAAGAAGTGTTAAAAGAAGAGGCGTCTAAGGCGAAGAATCTGACTCCACAACCTGTTAGGAGAAATAAGAAGTATGTTAGACGGCCCGCCACTTCAGTATTAGTTGTGGATACCACTGGGCGCCACGCCCTCCTTCCAAGACGGAGGGTATTGTGTTGACTGGGTCCAAGAGAGGTCGCCATTCTGTTGGTAGACCCCCGGTACCGCCTTCCAAAGCTATAAAGTTGGCCTCAGTAGTTGTCAAACCTGAGGAAAGTGAAACTCTAAAACATCTGGATATCAAGGGCAAGAGGCCCAAATCTTCTGAGAAGAAGTTTGTCCCAAAAAGGACTAAGTTGGAGAATTTACCACCGCCTCCAAGAACCCCAAAGTTCATTCTCAAAATCCAACGAGTCACAGTTAAACCTCCTCCAGTCTTGATTGAGTCGATGGATGTTCAACCTATTTCTCCAGTTGTTGCAGTAGGCCTTCTCACAGCCAGTCCAGTTCCTGATTCAGTTATGATTCCCGCTGATGATCCGGTTGTTGGCAGCATAGATTTATGTGTCATTCCTAGTCTTCCTACACAGAAGTCTGAGGACCTTACCTTACCTGATGTAGGAGCTATTTCCCTGCAAGCTCTCGCTTCACCTCCTGAGGTATGTGTCCCTCTCCTTGGAGAGAATGCCACTTTTCTGACTACCGATCTTGGGACAGTCGAGAAGGAAGGAGTTGACCTAGATCTTGAGATGGAAGAAGAGCCAGTTACAAAGTCTCAACCAGATCCTAACCCAAAACTTACAGAAATCATTGCCCTCCTGGATTTTAAAGAATTATTCGATATGGCTGAGTACAAAGGATACTTACCTCTTGATCCTATGTTAATTGGGGATAGACCAGTCGAGGAGATAGTTCAAGAAATAAGAAATATTTTGTTGAATAAAGAGGGAATGGCCTCTTTTGACCCAGACCTGGATGACCTCCTTGGAGAGGAAGATGATTATGTTGGTAGCGTTTCCATGGTCAATACTAGTGGGTCCAACAAAGAGGCCGAACCTGGTAGGCGCCGGCTTGCTAGAGATGATGATCCACATGTTGTTGGGTCCGATTCAGATGAGTCCGTAAGGGCTAAGGGTGAGGAGCATATTAAAGATTTGGAGAATCAGTTGACAACTATGATGT
>NW_021318841.1:11213-62692 GCF_001605985.2 Dendrobium catenatum | reverse complement strand
AGCTCCCGTTCTTGTGTTCGATCAAAATGTCGCAACTTCTGAGCCGCAGGAAGGGAAAAGTCGGAGGAGTGGAGTCGGACAGCTGCAGAGGGGCGACGGGTCTCCCTCTCTCTCTCTCTCTCTCACGGGTTCTGGCCGAAGAGGTGCGCGAAATGGAGAAGGTTATCTCCACAGCGAGCGAGCTCCGTATGTTGCTTCCGATCAAAGCAGGTAACTTCCGATCCGACTGGATCGGAATGTCGTTGCTGGAGCGAAGTCGAACTGCGACCAAGGGGTCGAAGAAGCTTCCGACCGAACAGGAAGGGTAGGGCGTCGAGCAAGCAAGGTCGTGCGAGAGGGGGAGAGAGCGTGGATGAGATAAAAGAAAAGGCCCGAAGGCCTCGTCCCTTCAGGCATTTAATGATGCGAGCTCATCGTGCGAGCGACGTGGGGGATGCGACGTCGGGCGTGGCTTCGACGTGCGAACGACGTGCGATGGCAGAGGGCAGGTATGCGACTTTTCTCTCTTTTTTTTTTTCTTTTTTTTTTGTTTTTGTTAGTTACGGGAAAGGGTCAACATTTACTAATACGCTGATAAAAACAAAAATCTTTATTTTTATTTAGGGTGCTAAATTCACTAAAGTCAATCGTATTTTCACATTATTCATTAAAAAGTTTAGCAAATATCTCATCCAACTTTGTTGAATATCATATTTTAAGAGAAAAGTATTTTTTTATTTTTATCCTTTATACACTTCACTTGAACTAAATTATTACTACTCTTATATCTTTGTTTTACTAACTTATGCATATACATTTCTCCCACTTTAGAATCTAATCTATTATATAAATCATTAAAAGCTAAGCTCTTTGCATCGCAAATAACTTTCTTAGATTCCTTATGAGAGCCTTTTTATACCTTTCTCAATTTTCAAAATTTTTACATCTAAATCAATTTTTATAACAAATCTTTTTTTTTTCTTAAACTTATTTTGCACATGTAGATTCCACCATTAATTATTTTTACTATTAGAAGTTTTCCCTTCGAAACTCCAAGCACAACTTTTACAATAATCTTAATATTTCTAGTCATTTTTTCCGACATAACATTAGCATCCTCACACAGACAAAATCTTAAGATCTAAATTCTTACTCTAAAAAATACTTTTATTAATATTTTTTAAATGTCCCCATCTAATTATAGAAAATCGTTTTACTTTATTTTTTTTATTTCTGCCCCTTTAAGATCAAAACTAATAACCGATGTTGGGTACAAAAATTTTTACTCGGAATAACTTTACAATTTTTGTAATCTAAATGATTTAATTTTCTTATTAGAAAATAATCAATTTGTGTTTTACTATATGTATTTTTATAAGCGATAAGATGTTTATCTCTTTTCTTAATTAAGGTATTAGCTATTAAAAAATCATAAGCTAAAGAAAAATCTAATATGGTCTTACTACCTTCATTTGTCGTTCCAAATCCATGGTCACCATGAATGTTTTTAAAATCATCTACCTCTTTACCAACATGTCCATTTAAATATCTCCCAATAAAAACTCTTTCTTCAAGAGGTATCTTTTGTATTAATTCTTCTAAGTCATTCAAAAAATTTAATTTTGAAACTATATCCAAACCTACTTGAGGAGCATAAGCACTTATAATATTAAAAATCTTAGCATCAATAACAATCTTTAAAGCTATAATTATATCTCCAATTATGTTAATGTTTATAACATTATCCTTCAAACTCTTATCTATAATCACACCTATATCATTTCTAGTACGACTCCTATCCGAATATCATAGTTTATATCCTAAATTTATCAATCTCCTTATCCTTCTCTCCAACCCATTTAGTTTCTTGAATGCACAGAATATTTATCTTCCTAAGAATTAAAATATCTATTAATTTCATTAATTTTTTGGTAAGAGAGTCTATATTCCAAGTCCCTATTCTAATTTTAGTTTCATAGACTAGCTTCTTTGCCCACATCCATCCTTGATGTGTGAACCCTTGCCTATTTATCACTGTACTCGGGCGCCGGTGCAACGACCCTTGCACACTTATCGATGTATTCAGGCCATACAGTGTGTCACTTCTAGGGGACGCCCTAGTATTAACAAAATTTCTTAAGGGATTCATGTCATGATTATTCAACATGTTTGACACTGGCTGTCGACTACCTAACACAATTCTCCACTTTTCTTATCCAGGACTTGGGACCAGACAACACTAGTGTTACTCCTCTACTAAATGCTTAAAATAAATATAATTACTCCTATAAGCATGTGTCTATCAACGCCTCATATAACATGCACCAAAACATGATAATTCTCTATTTTTTAGTATCCACAAAGAGGTATATTAAGAATTCTAGTAGTTGGGGACGTCGTTAAGAGAATTCCCCTGAATTCTAGTAGTTGGTGATATCACTCAAGATGATTCCTCTTTTAGCAATAAATGATAGGGATATATGTCACTTATTTAAAACCAAAAATAAAATCTTAAATATTTCTGTATTGATCCTAGTGTTCGATATCAATGAGGTCACCAATATTTAAATTGGGTGTGAAATTAATAAGAATGCTAAGATGGGTTAACGGTAAATCCATGAATGATAGATTGAAAAATGAGTATTTTTAGGGATGGTGGAGTGATACTTATTGAAGATAATCTTCTAAAAAATATAATTAGTTGGTTTTTGCATTTGCATATAAAAAAGGGCAAACGATGCATCAAGATGATGGGATTAATTACACTAATGTGAAAGGAATACGAGGAAAAATGATAGCCAGAATACTTTAATCAGGAAGCTGTGCCAAATGACTCATGAAAATAAAATTAAAACATAATATAGCGGCCAATAGAAATATATGGAGGATGATTCATAAAGCCATTTCCAAGTAGTTGAGATATGGCTAATATAATGAAGAATTTTTCATTTATACTACACAAGAGATGCATATGCTAAAACAAAAAATTTAGGGGAGATATGGCTAATATAATGAAGAGATGGTATGGGAGCTGGGGAATGTGTTTGCTTATCATGCCCATGGCCTTACAAGAATATTAATTGCTGATGGTGGTTTATGTTATGCGTGTGTAAATATCTTCTGAAGAATTTTAGTCATGAAAGTTTTACACATAAGATCTCGTATGTCCCTGCTATATATATATATATATATAAGAGATGGTATGGGAGCTGGGGAATCTGTTTGCTTTTCATGCCCATGAGCTTACAAGAATACTAATCACTAATGGTGGTTTATGTTATAAGTGTATCAATATCTTCTGAAGAATTTTAGTCATGAAAGTTTTACACACAAGAACTCGTATGTCCCTATTAAAGTGAGAGAGAGAGAGAGAGAGAGAGAGAGAGAGAGAGAGAGATTATTTTAAACCTAAATGTTGCCTATAAAGGACTGATATTTATATTACTTAAGTACTTTTACATTTATAATTGTTGAATGTTTGAACATTCACGATGGTAGAAGATAGACAGTTTAACGTCTTAACATTGCAGAAGATCCTACATAGACATAGATAAGAAAGGAGTGAAAGAATTGTAAGAGAGATTTTTACATGAAAAACTTATGAAAGAAAAACTATAGCGTCTAATCTAGTTAAAATGATTATACTAGTGTTTGTTATTGATTACAAATGATGTTCTTTCTTGAGAGAAGTCATCGATTCAATGTAAAAAATATATTATATGGTTGAAGTTGGAAGAGCCCTGTGATATGAGAGTTGTCTTTAAGAGATCATTTGCTTGTTTGTTTGGTTGTGCTCCTTTGAGAAGAAAAGGCTAGAGACCAAAAAATCGAATATAAATCACAGTGCGGACATTGCGAATCATGATGTCGACAATGTGCATTGATTTTATAAGTGATGATGTGGATGGTATTAGCAATGATGGTAGGTGATGAAGCAAGTTTGTGTCGGTGTAGCTAGGTGACAATATTCAGAATGCTGTAGAATAGAAGACTATAGTCGGGCGACGGTGGTGCATGATAGAGGCCAGAGGATTGTAGGTGGGCGACGGTGGTTGGATGACAGTAGTAAGTGGATGGTGGTTTAATGATTGTTGTCAGGTAGCGATCATTCCATGATGATGGTCGGGCGGTAGTCCAACAATGTATATCAGATAGTGTTTTTGCTGTGATGTTCGAGTGGAGCTTTGAGATTCTTAGAGCATAAAGTGCTCTTGAATCTTGACCAAGTCCAAGCTCTAGGTCATTCTTTCCCGCTTATATAGAGAGTGAGAGCCTATTTATAAATTTTTAAAAGTGGTATCTCTTATAAATGTAGTCAAAATTCAGAATACTTCATTAGATTGTCTGTATTGATTTCCTCGATCATAGACATTTCTTCAATGTTTAACTATTTTAATGATGTTTATTAGATTTGTCTCGTTGAGATGCTAAATTCAACAATAAGAATGCGAGATTTGGTGATCGTTAGGTCATCCAATTGATATTTTTAAGTTTCTAATTATATTTCAAGTACTTTATCCAGGCTTGTTTGGACTTGAATTGGACCATCTTTTGTTTCATTTAGTTCGCTTTATTGAGACGTTCAGTGTAATTATAAATATGCTAAAAGCAGAGTTCGGATTGTTCTGAATTTAATTTTAAAAGTTTCTGATCCAAATATGAATCAAGATTCTTGCTTGATCAAGACGATTTTTGATGAGGTATCAATAATTAAGAATAGTCATCTTAAGCATGTATTCTGGGCTTTATGATATTCTTTCTGATTCTATAACTACTAAATCAACATTCATACTATAATCCAAATTCTTCCTGTTTTCTGTTGTTGATATCAGCTTTCCTAAACTTTGCACTGTAGTCCAATCTCTTCGTAAAAATACATGTCATGCAGTAGCTTTGTTTTGATTAACTAATTTTCTGTTTCTTCTTACTCCTTGGCATTCTAACGGATAGATTTTATAATTTGTTGCATGGGCCAACAAAGTAGCTACATCTTGATCCTCTTGCTTACCAAAATTAACGAGCAACATGAATTTCTTCGTGAACTTTTGAATCAAACACTGCACAATTTCCTTGATATTTTTTCACTCTGAATGATCCGCTCGTCAGCCTTTTACTACATTTTATCAGAGCTTTCTTATCTAACAGATGGTGCAATTATTCCATGCCGGTTAGATATTCATGAGATACTTAGTATTATAAGTTTCTCCAATCAACTATCCCTTAAGTTTTGCTTTCAATGACTTGATGCATAAGCTATCCATAGGGAGTTAGGCTTTGTTTGAGACGGCTTTCTTACTGCTTCTTAAAGCAGCTTTTTAGTAAAAAAATAAAAAATTTCTACTAAAAAGCTGCTTTTAAAAGCATTAAGAAAGTCATCCCAAATGAAGCCTTATTCTTATTAACCTGCGTTATACAATTATTTTCTCTATCATGCATGAAGCATGGTAGCATCTTATTTTGAATATGAAAGAAAGCTATCCTGTTAATGCCAGATGATGACGGCACCACCTGCGTGGAATCACAATGGTTTGAGAAATGATGTAACTACTTACCCCCACCAGTATATATTCCCTCATGTTATTTTATTTGGTTCAATGTTTACTGATTGACATTGTTCAGAATCACTGGTTATTCAGGTCATCCTATATGCTTCTGCCTTCTGGGCATGCCTGTTGCATGAACTGTTAGCACAGCTTGATAAACTTATCACATGCACTTAAAATTATAATGATGGTGATTGAAAAGTTGTAAATTTCACCATTAATTGACAAAATTGTCATTGGGAATGAACTTGATTGATCACAATAATTCTATTTCAGAAATTATACAGTCAATTTCTCACCATTTGTTTTGAATTTTGGCTGAAATGATCACAATTTGATGCCTCAGTTGTGACCTTCACATCATGAGTTTTGATCAAGCGATAGCTTATTTTCCATTTAATGTTTAGTTTGCATCATTAACCCCTTCATAAACCTTCAGTGGTAGGAGCCTCTAGGAGAGGTGTGTCACTTAAAGATTACAAGATCAATTTCATTTCAGATTTGTAACATAAATCATTCATTTACAATTAAATCTTTGTTCTCTTCAAACTATATAAATACGGCTTGACTAAAAGATTAAGTATATGGTTACTTTCTTGATGGTAATAAGAGCATAACTCAACAATATTGCTGTATCATCGATGTTGTAATTGGTAATTTACTAACCTCGTCATTTAAAAATGAGTTGCTAGCAATATTTACCATTGTTGTCTCTGACATTGACCTGACAAATCAGGCTTCACCAAAAGATGATGGAGGAGTACTCAAAGCTGTGAAGAGTATACATTCTATAATAGACAAAGAGGTTGCTGCTGGCATAAGTCCTGAAAATATATTTATCTGTGGATTCAGCCAAGGAGGTTGAATTCCTTAATAGTTTTATTATGATTAATGTTTTCAAATTACTTTCAAATACTTATGAATTATAATTTTTTTTACCCTAGGTGCTCTTACCTTAGCTAGTGTGCTTCTATATCCAATAACTTTGGGTGGTGGAGCTGTGTTTAGTGGTTGGGTTCCTTTCAACAGCACAATCAAAGAAAAAGTATCACCTGAAGCTAGAAAGGTATTATTACACAAACACCTATAATTTGGTTTAATGAGTTTCTATTCATACTTGGATAAGCCATAATGTGTGTTAGAGGTCACCAAAAACCATACACAATCTAGGAATTACTGAACTTTATTTAATCATTTTCCTTGCCTACTGCTAAGGAAAAACAGGAGTGATGTAAGTTTTTATTTTATAATCAAGCAAAATATCATCTACTAAATTTCAATTAAGAAATAATTAGAGGAAGTTTGCATAACTTCCGTTCATTGGTTGGCGTCTAACCAGTTCCATGCAATGTTCCCTTCTGATCTGCTAGCAAGCTATTTATTGCTAGAGGCAATCACATATATAACGTTCAAATCTTGATTCTGAAACCTAACACCTTTCTATCTCTATTTTTTATATCCTCGCCTAAATATTAAAATTCACAACAAAACTTTAACCAGCATTTTTTTGCTTCCATTAAATTTTCCACGATTTGATCATGTTATGTGTAAATTCGTGTATTCAGTAGTTAAAAAAATGATATGGGTGTTAATTTTGTAAATAAATATGATTTTGGTGGTATGTAAGGCACCTCTTCATGGTCTTTTCTATCTCCTAGGGAAATTCTATTATTTTGGTGATATTAGTTGAAGGCTCTAGTACTCTTCCTTCTGAGTTTAAAAAGTATATGTCGTGGATCAATTCCTTGTAGCTTTCTTATTATTCTTGTTAATTAGGGTATCTTTGGAGTTCTTCAAGATCTTGCCATAATTGAATCTCATAAAAAATAGGGCTAGAAAACTAGTTTGGACTAGCCGTGCCTTATGAGAAAAAAAAAAAAAAAACAACGAATTTAAGAACTTGCAAGATTTAATTACCCTTTCTGAGAAATATTATATTGTTAATAAAACTTTAACAAATTTTCAACTTCTACTGATATCAGCAAATTACTTGTACTGAGATTTTAATGGTAATTGTTATGCCTTCATAAATCAGCAGATGAATTTAGTTTGATTGAAAATGATAATTTAGTGGTAAATGTTTAGCTTTCAAAAATTATCAAATTGATCCTTTTTTTTAGTAGTGTCAATATATGACAACTCGAAAATTCTGAGCTCAAGTCGACCTGTTTAACAAACGGGTCAGGTTCGGGTTTAAATTTTTTTTTCTGATTGATACATTGGATTTGGTTCGGGTTAACCCACAAACTCGAAAACAACCCGTTTGACCTGCCCTCACTCGGTCGGATATTGCCATGCCTGTCGAGCTCGCCCTCACGCTCACCTGCTTGCACTTGTAGGTTAGCAGGACAGGTCATGTCGGTTGGGTTGGTGTTGGGTCGGGCTCGGGTCTAATTTTTAACTCTTTTGAACAAATGAATCCGGTTCGGGTTGGAGGTGTTAAGAGCAGGTTAATTTCGCATTTGACCTGAACATGACCCAAAAACCTGTTTTAACACCCCAACTTTTTGGAGGAAACTTTAGTTTGGAATTGAATATAGTTTATTGTGATATTATTATTTACTTTGAAATAATTTTTTTTAATAACAGGTTTAAGCTCTCTTTTATGAAACATTCGATTTGTTCTATTGGGTTAATAGAATGCACTTTTATGCCTTTCATATTCTTATGATCTACTCATCATATATAATCATTATCCTCATCCCAACCCCTACTATTTGGGACTTCAGAATTCCTCCACCACTTATTTATGTAACTGTTAATCATATTTTGTGTAATTTTTTTGTTGCACAGCCTTCATAGTCATATTATCTCTCCTACGCTTATTTTTCTTATACTTTCACATAAATTTTATTTGGCAATCTGATTTGTGCATCTTCTAACAAAGTTTTAAATGTTAAATCACAGAGGTCTATTCTTCTTTTTTTTATTCCTTCAATTTGTGTAATTCTCTCTCTCTCTCTCTCTCTCTCTCTCTCTCTCTCTCTTATAATCATTTTTCAATTCATATTTTATAATTTTTCTAAATTGTTCATTTTAATTAAACTACTATGGCCCACATTTGAATATATCTTTTTCTAATATCTTATTGCAAAGCATTATTTGCTGATCTACTGGCCTCTGAGGTTTTGCAGACGCCAATATTGTGGTCCCATGGAATGGCTGATCCAACTGTCTTATTTGAGGCTGGTCAGGCAGGCCCTCCATTTATGGAAGATATTGGCATGCAATGTGAATTTAAGGTAAATATGTCCCCTACCTCTCTTATTAATTCTGGTAGGTTGATAATTAATTCCTCTAAATTAGATCCATATCTGTATATATATACTGATTAAGTTCACCATTAAGTCTTAAAAATAAAAAAAGGCTAGTTGGTAATACATGTAAGGCTTTCAATCCCTACTTAGCTGCAGCAACAGGAAAGTAAATTCACAGCATTCATTCTGTTGCTTTCAGCATTCACATAAATTTACGAGTGGGAAATTTTCTTTTTTAAAGAAATGCTTTGAATAAGAAATGCAGACTCAGCTGACAGTAAGCTCCTTGTTTCATTTACTGCTAAGAGGTCCAGGGTTCGAGTCTATGTGTATGCGTTGTGTGTGTGAATTTGCCTTAAATGACCTAAATGTCCCAAAAAAAAAAGTCACACTAAACTTTTAATGAAAAAATTTATCAATTATTAGATTTATTTTTTTAAAATTTCTGTAATATAAGACTTGATTATTTTTAAGTAATTGTATTTATTTTATAAAAAAATTTAGTAATTTTGAGACTTAGGCTTTGATTTGGGGTAGTTTTTTTATTGTTTTCTTGAAAGATAGTTTAAAAGCCATTAAAAAAGTTGTCCCAACTGCATCCTTAGGCTTCAATTGACACAGATTTTTAATGCTTTTAAAAGTAGTTTGTAGCACAAAATTTTTTTGAATTAAAAATTTATATTTAGAAGTTGCCCCAAATGAAGCCTTGTTCTGAATTAAATTTTATTTTCAAAATGTAAATGTGTTTAGAGTCTTGTGTAGCTGTTAAATTCTTTTTATTATTTTCTTGCAGGCTTATCCAAATCTTGGCCATTCTATTAGCACCGAAGAACTCAAGTCGCTTGAGTTATGGATCAAAGGTCGGTTAGGGAGTTCTTCATGATAATTTAATGGTTTTTTTTTTAGTAATTCTGATTGTAGCTTCTAAAAGACCAAATTTGGGTGCCTTTGGTGGATGGCTGCTGCTATTCTTTCTTCATGATTGAGATGAAATTGAGACAGCATTTAAGCAAGTATTTTTATATGAAAATATTTCTATATAGCTTTCATATAACTTTTTTTTTAAAACATAAATATAGGACCAAAGATCTTTATATTAGCCCTGTTATGTCAAATGAACAAATTAGGGGCTATTTGTTTGGATATTTTTTTAAATATATGTAATTAAAAAATAGAGCAATTAAAATGCATGTATTTAAAAATTATATAAGTTGTTTTTTTCTGTATGCAGATCAAATAGAGATATATAAATATATATATTGTTTGTTATGATCCATTTCAAACATATCTAGCGAGAGCACAAATAGAGATATTGATGGACGGGGCGGTAGGTGACATTTGGCGTGGTGTTGGGCCATGGTGGTGAGCAGTGGGCGGCAAGTGATGATAATAGGTGGTCAAATGTAGGTGTGGTGATTGTCTATGAGAGTGGAGGTTGGTGATGATGGGTGCCGGTGGTCTAATCCGGTGCAACGCGGTATCTCAAAATCACTTGATTGCATAGTTTTCAAATGCCTGAAAGACTTGGTTTGATGTGTTTTAAGTTCCTTAAAATCTTCTAAGAACTATTCTTCAAATCTTATGAGAACTTTTCTTCACTCTTGAGAGTTAATTTATGATATTGTTAATTGGTATGTCATCAAATATTGTTTTAAAATATCATTCCATGTCATGTTAAGATTTAATATGAATTAGGTATGTGATGCTAATTCATTTTGTTGGTTTCCTTAATAAG
This sequence comes from Dendrobium catenatum, assembly GCF_001605985.2. NCBI lineage: Eukaryota > Viridiplantae > Streptophyta > Magnoliopsida > Asparagales > Orchidaceae > Dendrobium > Dendrobium catenatum. The sequence goes on along the minus strand of NW_021318841.1, from coordinate 52,178 downwards.
AATAATTAGTTTCATAAAAGATTCATTATTGATACGCAACCAAATACTTCATTTAATTGATACAAATATTTTAATTTTACGATTGATTTGGGATCATTCATATTTCATTTTTAATAAGCTTAAAAATTTTTATGAAACAATCAATTATATTAGAAGTGTATTGATCATAACTTCATTAATCGAAGAATTGAATTGGTAAAAATTAACCAAAATTTAGATGTTTATATCACATAAATTCTTAGTGAAATATTCTAAATCTTGCTATAAAAATTAACACATTGAGATCATCTTGAAAAAAATTAAGCTAATTTTGAAGAAATATGAATTGTAAGTTAGGATCATCATATCTTATAGTAATATTAAATAAATTTAATCATAAATTCATATAAATTGTCATAAATTTAATATTTTTATTCTTATTATTTTGTTTATTCATGACTTGACACGATCTGACGTTGATTGGGACCTTAGCTTGCTACGATAATTTAGGCTTTTGCACAGTTCAAAGCAATTTCGCGCGCTCTGCACAAATTCCGAGCCATATTTTGTTATGTTTTTTTTTTCATTTGATTTACATAAAATCTGTTCTTAAAAATTTTAGTTAGTTAACGACCACTTTAAATTGATTATTAAAAGCTCAAATTTTGAAGAGAAGTATGCTGAGAGAGCAAATTTGGTTGCAAATTAATAAGTTTTTTTCCCTTTTTTTCATATTCAATAAAAAAATTGTAGCCTTTTAATTATTAATAAGTTTAGTGAAATATTTGAACTAAAATAGGATTTTTTTGAAACGATTGTAGTTTTTTAATTATTATGAATATTTTTTATTAAAATAATTTGAGTTATTGGAATTAGTCATTACGATATAAATATTAGAACATGTATTTAATATTTATGATAGAAAATTATACATTTTATTAGTTTATTTATTATACAGAATATTCTCTTTTTTTATATTTCTATTATTGCTGCCAACTTGCGTTTATAAAGTGATGTTTGTATTGGCATTATAATTCGAATCAAATAAATGTGCTGCCTTTTAATATTTCTAATATATATATATATATGATACGTCATCATAAAATTATCTTGATCGAGCACAAATCTCGAGGCAAAAATCAAGCCGAAACTTCAAAAAATTAAATACGAGAGCATCTGAACTCTAATTTCAACAAACTTATAGTCAAACTGAGCATCTTGAAAATACGAACCCAATGACACCAAATTCAACTCAATCTGAGCCCAAATGAGTTCAAATCAAGGACCCGAAGCGCTGTTCGAAAGTTCCTACCACAATTCGAGTTACCAAACGGTCTCCGAACTTGACGAGCTTATAGCCGAATCGAGCGGCTCGACGAGATGAATCCAACGAACCAAAGATCGTCGAATTCCAAAGTCATTAAGACCTTCAAATGTCTAATAAATGGTTCACGATCGAAGGATTCAATATCAGCAGTTCATCCAAACCACTCCATATTCGCCCATGATCTCTCATCTATTTACGGGCCATGCCAATCCAGAAAATCTATAAATAGACCCCTCATTTCTCTTGAGAGGGGACCCAAGCAAGAAGAAGAGGAGAAGAAAAGAATAGGAGGGAAGAAACTCCTCCTCGACCACCACCGGAGTTTTGCCCAATGCCAGAGTGATGCCAGAATTCTGTTGGACCCCCGTGTGATGCCGGAATTCGTCCCAAGTGACGTCGAAATTTTGCCGACGCTAGAATTCTACCAAACTTCCAAACGACGTCAAAATTCTGCTCAATTTCAGAACGAGGCCGGAACTCTGTTCGACGTTGTAACTGACTTTTAATCCTAAAGAGATTCATTATAAGCTGATCGTCCTAAATTTTAAGGACACGTCAGCCTCTTGTACTTCAAGCGAACACTAGTGAAACTACTTCAACTGGGCGTGGCCCCGTGGTTTTTCCCCTTTTAGGGTTTTCCACGTAAAAATCCTAGTGTTGCTATTTCTCTTTTATTTGTATACTAAATATTCATACAACGCTCAGACGGAAGTGTTTTAACTCTATTGCAGTGTATATTCTAGTCTACAATAGTTTGACGCCGTGTATATTGCTACGATGGTCAATAGGCGTAGCGGTCGTATCGTTGGAGTTTCTCGCTCCAACTCCAACAATCCAGAAATCAGTCTATGAATCATAGAAGCCCCATATCTGCCTCTTTTTATCATGGGGGGCATAATGCTATTAGAGAAGGAACTTCAGGGCCTTCCCTAGAAGTTCGCATTAGAAAGATGGAGGAATCTTATAATGAGATCCTTCAACTCCTGCGAGAGACTCGACGACCGGCATTAACACCTCAAGAAGAGATTCTTCTCCCGTGAGATCCACCAAGACTTGAAGATGTTTAACCCGAACATCTTCATGGTGAGATTCCCTTTCCTTTGCCAAGGAGGCATCTACAATCACACTAGGACAACAAACTTGCTGATACAACAAGTTCTACCCATCCTTTGCCCACAACTCGGCAACCTCGCATTCTTCCAGATCTCCCAGAGGACTCAGCCCAACCGTACATTGCTGAGCTCCCTCGCAATGCCCTACATCATGAACTATGGAGATTAGTATGGGAAGAGTTCTCTGGAGGAGATGTGAGAAAAACTCTTCGATAGTGGAACTTCTAGGAGTCATTACCTTTAACTGAAGACATTCTTCATCACCCCATTCCAATTGGCTTCAAACTACCAAGCATCAAGTCCTATGACGGGACGTCTGAACCGCACAAGCATATCGACTACTAAGAACCATCATGCATATTCAACGTGCATCGGAAGCACTTCTTTGCCATGTTTTTCTTGCTACCCTTAAAGGACAGGCTCGAACGTGGTTCTATTCACTTTCGTCCAGAATGATCCCTTTATTCGTCAAATTAGCCAAACTATTCATGAATAGTTTATGGCCAATCGAAGAATTGCTAAGGATTCTTCCCACATCTCCGGGATCCGCCAAAATGAGGGAGACTAATTGAAGGAGTATTTTTAACGATTTTTCACTGAGGCTCAACAGATTCCAGGAGTAGACCCTGAATTACTCAGAGGGGTCTTTCTTGGAGGTCTTCATCCTAGCCCCTTCTATTCAGCACTCATGCGTGACACTGTTCATTCATATACTGATCTAATCCATCATGTGGAGGCACAAATTTCTATTTATGAAGCTATAAATGCTCATAGGAAGCAGTTTAAGCAAACCAATGGGAAGCACAAAGGTGCACCTGGGATGAACAATTCATCCTCATAATAGAAAAAGCAAAGGAAGAATAATCTACCTCCTAGGCCTCCATTACCGTGATGGGAACCTTGATAGGAGAAGGAGAATACACCACTCAACACATCTCGAAAAAATGTATTGATGGCCGTTCGAGATCAAGATATATTGAAATGGCTGAATCCTTTGAAGTCAAACACAGGAAATCCAGATCAGTATTATCACTTTGATCGTAGTTGTGGTTGAAAGTTCATTAGGGATGTTAAGCACTATAGAACTGGCCCAAGACTAACCAAGAGGGGTGGGGATGAATTGGTATTTTAAAAACTTTAAGCAAAGCTCAATAAATTTTACAAATCAAATCACCACAAAACAAACAATACGAAAATTTAAGTGCGGAAGCAGTAAAAATAAGAACACAAAGGTTTATAGTGGTTCGGTCAACTCGACCTACGTCCACTCCCCGGAGGCGCCCTCCGAGTATTGAACTACAATCGTGACTCTCCTTTAGCCCCCACAGCTAGGCGGAGAAGCCTTTACAAATACCTCTTTTTGCCACACCCGGCAAGGCAGAGAACCTTCCACCTTTTGCTTCCTCCTGAAGCAGGTAGAGAACCTCGATCACTTGCTGAAACTTACCTCTCCCAACCCTTCAAAGGACAAGAGACTCTAGGGAAGAAGAAGAGGAACAATGCTTGGAGCAACACCTTGTGAATCCCCTCACAAGCTCCCCCTCACAAGATCCTCTCTCTTTCTCTCCCTCTCTCTCTCTCCTTTAGGTTTTCTCAAGTCAAGACAGTAGCCAAGGATGTTAAAAAAATATTGAACAAGAGCTTTTATAAAGAAGAGCTCAAGATAGCTTATTAATTGCAAGTTGCCGACTATATCGTCCAGAGCATCGCCCTGAATTCAAGCTGGCCGATATTTATCATATAGGAGTAACTAAGGGTTTCTTTGAATAGATTGTCCTGGCCGATCCTGAGATCGTCCAGGATGATGTGATCGTATCAATCATCCTTAATTACTTCATTGATTCCTGGATTAATTTAGGCATAATTGTGTGATATCGTCCAGGCCGATCTCACGATCGTCCTAGCCGATTCTAAAAAATACAGAATACCTAAATTGATTATGTCAGTAAATTCTTTCTGTATTAAGCCTATCGTCCAGGCCGATCAGTTAGTTATGGTTGCCTTAACAAGAAATCCTATTTAGAACTTCTGTTTTAAACTCGATCGTCCAGGACGATATAAATATCGTCTGGGACGATGTGAGTAAAAGCACAAGTTCTAAATCTCTCAAGTGTGTGTGTAGGGTTACCTTGACATTGGTCACTTCAAACAATTATAATTAACTCAAGAAAGGAAAAATAAAATTACAGACTGACTCAATCCTAATCTACCCAGTCTTGAGCTGATTCCGATTTCCGTCTGATCTTTGAGTCCTACAAAGTCAGTAGAAAAAAGATAGTCGTAGTGAAATAAGATTTGTTTGCTATCATCAAAATTATAATCTAAAAATATGTTTGTAACAATCTCCCCCTTTTTGATGATGGCAAACATATCGATAATCAATTCTAAAACAATAATGCAAAACTAACCACGCTTTCAATTTTTTAAACAGAACAAGTACAAACATACTACAAGAGAAAGTACAAACACATTACTCCCCCTTTTGACATCTAAAAAAGGAGGAGGAAACTAAAAATAAAAACAAAAGCAATGAAAAAACATAATATAGAAAAAGAAAGCAATCCACAGAAAACAAAAACAAAAACTAAAAAAATGAGGGATCCTGATCATCAGATGGAGGTGGAGGTGGTGGAGCCTACTGAAAGTAGCTAGCTAGCGTAGTAAACTGAGCATTGAACTAGGCTATGTCCTGGTCGTGCTGCTACTACTGGTGAGTAATGTAGCTGTCAAAACGAGCTAAGTCCTCTGTGCGGTGCTGCTCGTAGCGGGCAATGTCCTTAGAATGTTGCTGCTCTTGTGCAGCAACGTAAGTGTCGAAACGGGCCTCCAAACGATCAAATCTCTCTATTAACTAGTCAAATTGTGAGTGCTGGCGAAGAGGAGCAAGATCAGGAGCGGGAGCGGGAGCGGTAGCCTCCTCCTCCTCAACCCCCCGAGGTTCCTCATCCCTGGGTGGAGACGAGTACTCTGAAGGGTATTGAAGGAACTGTTTGAGTAGAAGAGAGTTGGGAGGATGGGAGGAGCATGATATTGAAGTTGATATTTGGTTTCAAGAACATAGGCTATGAGGTGTCCTAAAGCTAGATTGGGTTTCCTCTTATGACCTAGATCGTGGATTGTAGTTAAATGATCAATGTATCAAAAAAATAAGTCAGTAGCATTAAATTCTCTATGTGTCATGATGTAGAAAGTTGTCAGAGAAAGTAGAGGAGAAATGTAGATTCGGTCCCCAGCTTTTGGAATAATGGAGGTTCGAAGGACATGTTGAATTCTCCTAACATCTTTGACTAAAGAGCTAGTCTCTCCAACATGAAAAGGTGGATTGGTATGGCGAAGGAAATGATTTGTAGTGGATCAGTTAAAATCAGGATCTGAGATAATTATATGCAGCTTATCCTCGGTGGTGGATAGCTGCAATAATTCAGCACAGTCCTGATATGTGATCTCGACCGGACGTCAATTCACATAGGAGGTCAGGGCTGTGAAAGCAGGATTTATGCAAAGATTTATGAAGAATTCACGAAGAAGCTCAGTATGAAAGGGGACAGCGATAAAAAGAATGAAACAGAGAGAAGTGTGAGCAAAGAGATCCATTACCGGATACGAAAGGTGGACAAGATTAATGACTCTGGAGACAGTTATCCCACATTCTTTATATCGATGGTAAGCAGCTTCATCTTTTGCCTTCTTGAAACGATATAAACTCCCAGAAGTTTGTCGGACTCACTGCCCACCTGCCATAGCAAGAAACTAGTAAGAAAACACAAGAGAAGAAGAAGGTTGTGGTGAAAATAATGATTAGAATGGCATGAATTTAAAGAAACGGTCACATCGTCCAGGACGATCGTAGAATCATCAAGGACGATTTGGTTCAATTATTGCGTACAGGCCGATTGGCCAAAAAGGCGGTCCGATCGGCCGGGCCGATCAGATATTGGCCAGAATGATTAGACAAAGGCGATCGTTCTGAGGAGTCAAGCCGGACGACCGTTGAAAAAGCAGATCATTCGAGCTGATTAAGTGTATTGTCCAGGACAATGCACAATAATTGATCGTATCGGCCGAAGTTAAAAGGTTGTAAATCTATGCTACGTGTATCGTCTAAGACGAACAGTGGATCGGCCAGGATGATTATCCAATAATGAATCATCTGGGGCAAATTTTAAGGATTCTAAACGTGCTGATACGAGGATCGTCCAGGACGATCTAGTGTATCGGCCAGGACGATGACCATAAATGCATCGGCCAGGAAAAAAATTGTATCATCCACGATGATCAAAAGTGATTGTAACAGAGTTCGATCGAATCGTCCAGGATGATAATGTATTGTCTAGGACGATGACTTACAGAAACCTCAGAAATGGTTCAGCAGATGGAATTTTGAAGAGAAATTATCATATCGTCTAGGACAATAAAGGTATCGGCTTGGATGATGATAAAAATTTAAAAATCAAGGAAAGATGGAGATTATCAGAGAAAACCCCAAACAAAAATAAAAACAACAAAAAACAGATAAGAACAAGAAAAGAAAGAAAGAAAAAAAAATGAAGTTTTAGGTTTTTTAATTTTTCTATATATATATATATAGCAAAGCAATCATATGACAAATTTCCCAAATAATTTAAATTTTAAAGATTTGAAAGATCAATGAGTTAACAATGTCACAATCTAAAAATGGTAGAAAATTCGATCCTGTTTACCCTAGCTCAAACTTCTTTCAGGATAAAAATTGTCTTTTGAAAATAAGAGGTCTAACTCATAATAAATTGGATAAAAAGAAGATCCGTTCAAAACTTGATTACAAATAAAATATCTTATAAAATAGTATACCAAAATAATTTGTCTCTATCATAGAATTTGAAATCAAGCCTTTAAAAATATCAAATAACCCATGAGACTTTCTAAGTTTTAAAAGTTTTGAAAAGAGAGGATAGCTTGCATTTAGAGAGCTCATTTTATGCTTCTTGTAACTTTGATTGGCTCTTTGAGCATCTTTTGATTTTTGATACACTTTAGTGTATATAGCTTTCTTTATAATTTGGCGTCATTGGCCTCTTCCCTTTTTAATTTTTTGCAAGCTAAAAGCTCTTTAACAAATCTTTTAAAAAAGTTCTTAGTTGTGATTATATCTTCTAGATATTAGAGAAGAGGGAATCTCTTTCTAACATAGAGAAGAACAAGCCACAAAATGAAAATTAAAATCATACGATAAGTGCAATTGCAAGATTTCAATTAACTTGAAAGATATATAAGAACTTTGGATCATATATATAAGATAGACTATTGTAGCAAGAAAAAGATATTAGTTTCAAAAACTATTTGTTAAAATGAGATAGACTTTTTGTTTTAGAAAAGAAAACTATATCACCAAAAGAGGTGAGAGGAAGGAAAACCATCAATAATGTTTTATCCCTTTAACCGATTTAGAAATGCTAATCATTGGCCATAAATCTCTACAGTTTAAGAACAAAGAAAAAACATCATAAAGAAAACAAAAGTAAAAACGACTAGAACAACTAAATAAAAACTATCACAAAAATAAAACATAGCAATAATCAACATGCAATACAAGAATTTGTTAAGCAGCAAGTTTAAGCAGTTATGAGTTACGAGCTTCCGTTTTTCCAAGTATCCTATGCTCTCATGAGGTCTTTGGTGAGAGTAATCCTACAAGAATCAATAATTGTCAGACTTAGGAACCCAAATAGATTTGGGTCCCTTCTCATAAAAAGTAGAGTGTAATGCATGTGTGGTATGCAGTGAATCATGCAATTTTGGTCTCCACACCCAATGTGTACTATGGTGAATAGTGCAAGTGTGTGAGATGTCTCCTAGCATGCCACATGAAAAACATCTAATTCTAGGAAATGGATTTCTTAAATGATTAGTGTTATAATGCATCTTCCTAGGTTTTGGCTTTAGATCAAAAGTGGGTGTCATCCAGTTTCTCTTAATTGAGTCCAATTCATCTTTAAGCCTTAAGTTAGTATCTTCCAAAGCATTATTATCAATCCTCAAGTTGCGCTCTATTTCCTTAGATTTCTTCAAATCAGATTTGAGTGAGGTGTGTGAAACTGTTAATGCATCATGCTCATTAATTAATTCTGAATGCTTTTTGTTTAAATCATCAAATTCATCAAGTAGATCAATGTGATTTGAATCAATCATGGAATGATCTTTGAGAATAATTTCATGCACTTTTTGTATATTCGAAAGTTTCATCATTAAACTAGTATGAGTCTTCTTAAGTTTTTTGTATGATGCATGAATTTTCTCACAAGTTTTAAACAATTGATCATAGGTTGGTTTACATATCTCTTCTTTATCACTTTGATCAAGATGATCTTCTTCCATTAAGCACAAGTTTGTTGTTTCTTCTTCTGGTTACGTCTCCGATGAATTTGTTGTAGAATCCGCCAAAAATGCCTTTTGGACTCTCTTCTTGTCCTTCCTTAACTTAGGTTTCTCCTCATCCTTTTCTTTCCATGAGTGATTTTCAAGTGTAGGACAATAAGCTCTCACATGTCCAGGCTTCCTGCATTCATAACAGACAACATCAGAAGATCCCTTTGAATATTAATTATCCTTACCTTTTCTCCAATGATACTTTTGCTTCTTCCTTAGAAAGCTTTTGAATTGCCTTGTGATAAAGGCAAATTCATCACTTTCAGACCCGAAAGATTCAGAATCCGATTTGTGTGCCTTCAGTGCCACCGTTTTCTCCTTCTTCTTCTCACCTGCATCAAGATTTCTTTGATTCACTCCTTGCTCGTAAGCAATGAGTGAGACAAGTAAGTTGTCAATCGAATAGGTGTTTAAATCCTTAGATTCAGTTATAGCAGTGATTTTAGCATCAAACGACGAAGGCAAGCATCTTAAAATTTTGTTTACTTTTACAAAATTTAAAAGTTCTCTTCCTAATGCATGCAATGAAGTAACAATCTAAGTAAACCGTGTATACATGTCAGAAATAGATTCAGAAGGTTTCATATGAAAAAGTTTGTAGTCATGCAAGAGAATATTCAAACGAGATTATTTCACTTCATTGGTTCCTTCATAAGTAATGCATAACATATTCCAAATTTTCTTACCAGTTTAGCAAGTGGAAACACGCAAGTAATCCTCAGATTTCAAAGCACAGAAAAATTAGTTCAAACATGTTTTATTCAATTGAGGGGGGGGGGGGGGGTATTTTAAAAACTTTAATCAAAGCTCAACAAATTTCATAAACCAAATCACCACAAAACAAACAATGCAGAAATTTAAGTGCGGAAGCAGTAAAAATAAGAACATAAAGGTTTATAGTGGTTCGGTAAACTCGATCTACGTCCACTCCCCGGAGGCGCCCTCCGAGTATTGCACTACAATCGTGACTCTCCTTTAGCCCCCACAACTAGGCGGGGAAGCCTTTATAAACACCTCTTTTTGCCACACCCGGCAAGGCAGAGAACCTTCCTCCTATTGCTTCCTCTTGAAGCAGGCATAGAACCTCGATCACTTGCCGAAACTTACCTCTCCCAACCCTTCCAAGGACAAGAGACTCTAGAGAAGAAGAAGTGGAACAATGCTTGGAGCAACCCCTTGTGAATCCCCTCACAAGCTCCCCCTCACAAGATCCTCTCTCTTTCTCTCACTCTCTCTCTCCTTTAGGTTTTCTCAAGTCAAGACAGTAGCCAAGGATGTTCAAAAAATGTTGAATAAGAGCTCTTATAAAGAAGAGCTCAAGATAGCTCATTAATTGCAAGTTGTCGACTATATCGTCTAGAGCATCGCCCTGAATTCAAGCTGGCCGATATTTATCGTCCAGGAGTAACTAAGTGTTTTTTTTTGAATAGATCATCCTGACCGATCCTGAGATCGTCCAGAACGATGTGATCATATCAATCATCCTTAATTACTTCATTGATTCCTGGATTAATTTAGGCATAATTGTGTGATATCGTCCAGGCCGATCTCACGATCATCCTGGCCGATTTTAAAAAATATAGAATATCTAAATTGATTATGTCGGCAAATTCTTTCTGTATTAAGCCTATCATCGTAGTCGATACAAGTATCATCCAGGCCAATCAGTTAATTACAGCTGCCTTAATAAGAAATCATGTTTAGAATTTCTATTTTGAACTTGATCGTCCAGGATGATATAAATATTGTCTGGGATGATGTGAGTAAAAACACAAGTTCTAAATATCTCAAATGTGTATGTAGGGTTACCTTGACATTGGTCACTTCAAATAATTACAATTGACTCAAGAAGGAAAAAATAAAATTACAGACTGACTCAACCCTAATCTACCCAGTCTTGAGCTGATTCTAATTTTTGTCCGATCTTTGAGTCCTGAAAAGTTAGTAGAAGAAATGCAGTCATAGTGAAATAAGATTTATTTTCTATCATCAAAATCATAATCTAAAAACATGTTTGTAACAGTGGTCACACTATCGAAGCCTGTAAGCAACTCAAGGATGAGATTAAAAGGCTTATCCGCCAGGGCTACCTTCGATAATTTATTCGAGATCCACCTACCCGAGAGGAAGTTCATCCCGCTAGGGGGCAAAATCAACAATAAATACAACCATTAAATAATATTTAAATTGTTGGTGAGATTGAATGACAGCACACTTCGTGCAGTTGTATTAGTAATGCTAATTGTCTTGTCTCATCGTGTTTCTTTTATGTTAAATAGGATGTCACTTTGATATCCCAAATGTTTTCTTCGAAGTTAGACATTGTGTTGTCTTTGTATGTATATCTTATATGTTGAGTACGGTGTAACTTGTATATCCGTAAGTCATACTAGGGACTTATTGTATTATCTTATATGAAATAATAATGTATTGTTCACCCCATTTTAATATTGTCACATTTTAAAATTATAAAAATGACAATAAAAAACTATCGATGAATTTAATCTCTTTATCTATGATTTGGGAAATACACAATCTTCATTGTATCACAATCACTGGATGATCAATCCCAGGGAGATTTGATCCGACCTCTTCCATGCAGGTTAACGTCATCAAGTAGGGCTGTGATGTACAACCTCAGATAGGTCTTACATCATTGGTGGATTCTCTCGACCTCTTTCATACAGGTTAACATCATTGAGTACGGCTCTGACATATAATCTCAGATAGGTCATACATCCTTGGTGGATTTCTTGACCTCTTCCATACAGGTTAACGTCATCGAGCAGGGCTCTGACATACAATCTTGGTGGATTCTCCTAACCTCTTCCATACAAGTTAGCATCATCGAGTAGGGCTCTAATATACAACCTCGAATATGTCTTACATCCTTGGTGGATTCTCTTGACCTCTTCTACACACGTTAACATCATCGAGAAAATACTCTATCATATAACCTCGGATAAGTCTTCTATCATTTGGTGGATTCTCTGAGCCTCTAAAAGGCTAAAAAATCTCAAAGAGTGTGGAAGACACATTTATCAAAAAATATGCCTCAAAGATGCATAAACAATTCAACTTTATCCGAAGGATAAATTATCGACTTCATATAATTGGAGTTATATTGCAATAAGTGCACATCAAGTTCATTTTTGTAAAAATTTGAAATTAAAAAAGTACATTTACATCATTTGTACAAGCTACTATCATCAAACAACTTAAAAAAAAAAGGTCAATTATCTTTAGCAGATTATTTTGACATCTTCTCTACTGCACATTGAAACATCTCGTACAACTTCTTCTTTAAAGAAAGATTATAATTTTGTCTTCATCAGGCCTCAACTCAGTTGACACTATATGTATGTTGCCAGATCACTAATAAAACACACTGCTTCGGCCCCTTGACTCAAGGATATCTGATGTCGGTACACTTTAGTATAGATGCATATTAAATTAGCAAAATATCACTGGACTACCGCTATCATCGAACATTCGTCTGATATTTGCTGGAGGTCCTTAACTTCAGCCATCATTGGATTGTCGCTCGACTGCTACTTGCAACGCACGCACCTTCAAACTCTCTCCTTCAGCTCTCCACTCGGTTGTTGACTGCCAATGAATTTCAATTCGGTCATCTATTGTTGATGAACTTCTTCTCTAATAATATCAAAATTCTCCCAATCTACTCATCACTTATGGTTACTTCCTGGATACTATTACCGTTAGATCTTCTCAAATCATCCTCGCATACAAGCATCAATTGATCATCTTCTGTCAAGGGTTATCTATTAAGAAGATAGGATCACATCACGACTTCTTCTATACAATAGAGGGGCACTGAAACTTGATAGGTGAATGCCGCCTATATTCGATAGTGGAATGCCTCCAATGTAAACAGAACGCAATAGAAGAACAAGAAGGAAAACATCTCCTTCAATATAAGAGAGGGGCACTAAAGCTTGATAGAGGAATGCCGCCTTTCTCCGATAGTGGAATTCCTCTAATATAAGAAGAAGATCAGAGAAGAAGAAAAGGAACGACTGTACAAATTCTAACTTCTACACATGAAGAGGGGCCCTAAATTTTAGTAGGGGATGTCGCCTACAATAAACAGGGGAATGCCTTAACTATAAGAAAGTTAGAATGAGGGAGTATAAAGAAAAGAAACTACTGTACAAATTCTAACTTCTACACATGAAGAGGGGCCCTAAATTTTAGTAGGGGATGCCACCTACAACAAATAGGGGAATTACTCAACTATAAGAAAGTTAAAATGAGGGAGGAGAAAGAAAAGAAATGACTGCAAAAATTCTAACTTCTACACACGCGGAGGGGCCCTAAATTTTAGTAGGGGATGCCGCCTACAAAAAACAGGGAAATGCCTCAACTATAAGAAAGTTAGAATGATGGAGGAGAAAAAAAAGAAATGGATGCAAAATGTCTAACTTCCGTACGAGAGGAGGGGCACCGATATAAGTAGGGAAAGTCACATACAAAAAATAACAGAAAGCCTCAACTGTCAGAAAGCCAGAATAAGAAAAAGAGGACAAAATTTCAACTTTTGTATAAGCGGAGGGATACTAAATTAAGTAGGGAAAGTCACCTACTGAAAAATAGTGGAAAGCCTCAACTATTAGAAAGAAAGAAGGAGAAAAAAGGAAGGAGCAAATTTTCCCCTGGCCTTGGGGGGTATTTATAGTATTTTTGGAGAAGAAAAGAACATTTTAGAATTCTATGGAATTTTGTGAATTTTACTATTTTTTTTTTGAATTTTTTAGAATTTTTTGAATTTCTGTGGACCCCATGCAAAAAAAAAAAAATTTAAGTTACCGCGCGACTAACCCCGCGTGACCGTGCGGGACTCGCCTGTTGGCGCGCGGCGCACGTGGCACCGCCGGTGCGACGGCAAGGTGGAGGGCGGCGGCCAGCTGGCCGACCGGTTATGCATTACATCATCATAAAATATGCATGTCCGGGCCCAATTTTTGGCCCAGAAGGTCCAAATCTGATGTTTTTGGTGTCTCTGGACACATTTTTTGACGTTCCGGACTCAATTTTGAGATTTTTAGAGCTCAACAGGGCCTCTATTTCAACTTTTGTAATGTAATTTTGTGAATTGGTCAATGTAAAATTTTGTAACAAGTATTTTTGGACTTCTGAAGCTTCAACGTTTTTAAAAGAAGGGGGCAATTGATACATCATCATAAAATTATCTTGTTCGAGCATGAATCTCGAGGCAAAAATCATGCCAAAAACTTCAAAAATTAAATCTAAAAGCATATAAACTCCGATTTCAGCACTTATAGTCAAACTGAGAATCTCAGAAATACGAACCCAACGACACCAAATTCAATTCAATCTGAGCCCAAATGAGTTCAAATCAAGGACCTGAAGCTTTGTTCAAAAGTTCGTACCACAACTCGAGTTACCAAACGATCTCCAAACTTGACGTGCTTATAGTCGAATCGAGTGGCTCAATGAGATGAATCCAATGAGCCCAAGATCGCCGAATTCAAAAGTCATTAAGACCTTCAAATGCCTAATAAATGGTTCACGAGTGAAAGATTCAATATCTGCCGTTCATCCGATCCACTCCATATTCGCCCTTGATCTCTTATATATTTACGGGCCATGCCACTCCATAAAATCTATAAATAGACCCCTCATTCCTCTTGAGAAGGGACCCAAGCATAAAGAAGAGGAGAAGAGAAGAATAGGAGGGAAGAGACTCCTCCTCGACCACCGCCGGAGTTTTGCCCAACGCCGGAGTGATGCCAGAATTATGTCGGACACCCGAGTGATGCCGAAATGCCAGAATTCTACCGAACTTCCAAACGATGTCAAAATTTTGCTCAACTTTGAAACGACTCTGGAACTCTGTTTGAAATTGTAATTGACTTTCAATCCTAATGAGATTCATTGTAATCTGATCGTCCTAAATTTTAAGGACGAGTCAGCCTCTTGTACTTCAAACGAACACTAGTGGAACTATTTCAACTGGCCGTGGCCCCGTGGTTTTTCCCATTTTAGGATTTTCCACGTAAAAATCCTAGTGTTGTTATTTCTCCTCTATTTGTGTACTAGATATTCGTATAATGCTGAGACAAAAGTGTTTTAACTCTATCACTGCATATATTCTAGTCTGCAACAATATATATATATATATATTCTTATGGTCACCATATTTTAGTAGATCTCGTTATAAAAAGTTAATTCTCATCTCATGAAATTTTAAAAATCAACAAAAAATAATAGCTAAAACGCCATTGCGCCATTGATATGAATAGCAAAATAGTTAAAAAGCTAACGTAAATAGACTTTTCAACTCTCTTTTCTTCTTTGAAAATTAAACCGAGTTGATTTAATGAACAAATCTAATTTTGTAAAGGCAGAACTATTTATATAATGATTTCATCAATATTGAATTATAATTGAATAAAAAATGTTACATATGCTTTAAGTATACTTTGATAATCAATATAGATCCCACATGACATCATAGAAATAATTCCACCATATTTTTAATGCAAATACAATCGCTACTAACTCCAAATAATGAGTCGGATAATTCTTTTCATGTGGCTTCAATTGTCTGGATGCATAAGCCACCACTTTTCCATCATGCTATAGTACATATCTTAGGCCTCCAAGGAAACATCACTGAATACTTGGAATCCTTCGAAACTTGATGGGATGGTGAACATAGGGGTTGACACTATACACTCTTTCAACTTATAGAAACTCTCTTCACACTCTAGTCAAATGACATGACAGTTTGATTCAATCTTGTTGGAGGGATATCAATCTATGAAAAGGTTCTAATAACTTCTTATAATATCCTTCTAAGGATCATAGATGTTAGTCTTGGCTAATCCACTATGGATTGCACCATTTGAAGATCTATAATGCCCTCCTTGCTCACTATATGCACCAGAAAAGCCATAGATCTCAACCAAAATTCACACTTTAAGAACTTTGCATACATCTTTCTTCGCATCAACATCTCGGGAGTCAACCCAAATGGAATACATGCTCCTTTTCATACTTTGAATACACTAGAATATAATCGATGAACACAAAAATAAATTGATCTAAGTACACTCTGAATACTCGATGTATTTGATCCATAAACACTGATGATGAAATTGTCATATAAAATGGCACTACTAGAAACTCATATTACCTATAACCAGTACTAAAAGTCATCTTCGTCACATCCTTAGCCTTTACTCTCAATTGGTGATAGCCTCGTCTCAAATTAGAAAATACAATTTCACCTTCCAACTGATCAAATAAATCATCTAGCCTAGCCAATAAATACTCATTCTTCACTATCATCTTGTTTAGCTCCAAATAATCTATAAACATCCTCGGAGATCCATCTTTCTTCTTTATGGACATCACAAAAGCTACACAAGGTGACCCACTTGGTTTGATAAAACTGCTATCTAACAAGTCCTGCAACTAGACCTTCAACTCTTGTAATTCTATCGATGTCATTCTATAAGTAGTTCATTCTATCGAATCACACTTCAAAGAAATTTAATACAAAACTCTACCTCTCTCTCTAGATCAATCTTGATAACTATTTGGGAAATATATCAAAAAAATTTCTTACTTGGTGAAAATTCTTATGGCCTTTTATAGATTTGTTCAAATCTCTCATATAAGCCCAAAATACAAAATTTCCCTTCCCTTATGCCTTATCCAATTGCAGTATAGAAATAAGTGATGAAAAGACATTCTCAGCAACAAAAAAAAAACACCTCCCCATCAACACATAATCATACCTGCTTCTTACCATAATCGATATGATCTTGGTACTTGCTCAACCAATCCACACCTATGATGACATTGAACTCTTCAAGAGGGCACAAGATTTGTGCTGGTACTAACTTCCTGCTAGAAATCTCAAGCTCACATAAAGACCTTGCTAGCAAATATTATATCATACATTTACAACATAACATATACTCAAGAGATAATGAAATAAGGGTTAAACTCAAATAATTTAGAATACACTAAGACATAAAAAGAGTGACTAGCACTAGAACAAAAAGCAATACTATAAGGTTGCTTAGAAATATATACTTTACTGGTTATTACATGTAATGCCTCCCATGTCTATTGGTGTGTTAGGTTATACACTATGGGATGTACCAGAGCTACATTAACAACTAGGATAGACACTAATTGTGTACCTCTTATTGATCCACCATAAGGCTTCCCTCCAAATATGGCTCTGCTACGAGTCAAAGAGAGGTCACTAACTACTCTAATGGGGTTGGTTTCAGCTAAATCTAGCAACCCCTAGCTTCTAGCCTAATCTTAAGAGCTATTTGAAGGGCACTATGCCACCTTGTGATCTTCCTGGCCAAACATGAAGCACTGACCTTTATATAGATAATATCGACCTATATGCCTCCTCCTACATAAATTACATATGGGTGCACTGTTAACATATGTAGATCATCCAATCGTCCTAGATATAGCATGTCACACCCCAATATCTAAATTGAAAAAATTTCTTTTCTTTTCTCTTTATTATCTTTTATACTCATTCAATTTATTTTTTTTTCTTTTAGTTAACAACCAATAATAATTCATTTACAACCATATCAATTTAATATATAAAGCTAATTGATTGTAATAAACAAAATAAATAATAACTGGAAAATAATATTACATTTATATAGTCATTATATATATCTTTCTATAAAATCAAAAGTAAAGGAATATATATATACTAGATAATTTAAAATAAAGTTAAAATATTATCACTACTAAGCCTCAATCCACAAGCTCCTTACCTTTACTTGAAATCAAGTAAAACCACATAATGAGCTTACGAAATCCAACAAAAACCCAAAACTCGCTAAAGCTTTTAATATAAGATTTAAGGAATTAATATGTATATTCATCTTGATCAATAGAATCAATATCATTCAATATCATCAATGATCAACTATGATTAGCATGATTCAATTTGATCAATAACAAGAAGCAAGAAACATCATGCTTAAATTCATGAATTAATGATAGTTGTGAGAATATAAATACATCGAAAATCAATAAATCATTAAATCAGGATTGTAGCATAAACATGAAGGTGTTAATATCATCAAGGTCAATAGTATTATCTTTATTAATTATGTAAAATATAAATTAGTACAATACATATAACCTTTCATGCCATCCTATATATTAAAGCATATGTCAATGCTATCAATGCATATATGTATCAATATATGATTGAGTATAGGATCTAGTAAGTTAGGGCATCTAACGTTAATGTAGTATTTTCATTCTTTCATTGGTATTCATTGCATTATTATCATCTTCATTATCATTATCTTTATCATTATTATTTCAGATGACTTTTTATTAATCATTAATTAACATCACCACCTACCTAACTGTGTCATTTAGTCAATTGGTTATAGGCTATAACCAGAATCACCCCACCAACCTCTTATTTTAAGGAAAGCTCGTCGATCCACCCTCATACATAGGGTATTATATTTTAAGAGCCAAGCCATATTAATTATAATATTAATAGTTAACCTTCCTTGCTTACATATAAATATTATATTTATTTTATAATTACTTATATTGATAAAATACAATATGAAATACTTAAATATAAATAATACGAGAAATTTATATAATAATATATAACTTAAAAAAATCATAACTTTCATTTTTACCAATGAAATCCAATAATATTATTGATTAGTGTAATTATTAGTATTTTTAAACTAGAATTATAATATTATTCATTTTTACTACTTCTAGACTGTGATGTATTATCCTATATTTTAGTAATTTAAAATTATCAAGTTTATTTTGATTAATTATTTTATTAGAATTATAAATTTTTATACTTGAAGATAAGCAAGAGTTTAAGTTGTGGAGAATTAAATAAGTATAATAATTTGTATTTTATGTGTTATATTTTCAGCAAAATATTCTTTTTTTAATTATGATGAGTAGGAAAAATATAAAAAAGGCACAAAATTATAAGTATCATCCAATGCCGTGGCATTAAAAAAATCAATGATGTCAGTCTTCAAGAACACCGCCAGAGAGCTATAAAAAGGATATTGCAGCGCCGACTTCTCTATCGAGCTACGCCAGAGTGTCAAAGTATCAACTTCGTAGCACCCTTTTTTTTGTCATCCAGCGCCACATCATTCACAATCTATAATGCCTTTACATCAAAATTGCTCTTTTGACATCACAACATTCAAAAGTTAGCAGTGCCGCGATGTAGCAGTTATATGTTTTTAAGTTTCTTTATTTTACTTTGGAAATATGCAAAGTAATTAAAATTTTAATTTCTATGAGAAATTTTAAATTGACTTTTGAATTTTAATTCTAAAATTGAACCTATAATTGGAAATAATATATCACCTCGAAAGGTGAAAATAAAGTTTCTTAATGGGATTCAGAATTATAAATTTCATCCTGAATATTTAAGCCAAATTCAAGAACAAACTACATATGACCATAAAGTGTCAAAATAATGATCAATCAAATATTTAGCTATGATAATTTAAATGGTTTATCAATAGTTTCATAATCAAAATCATGATAAGAAATGATATATCTCCCCAAGGAAAGAAAATATAATTTATTATCAATCATTTGAATATGATGATAAAGATCATCTTTAATTTTGATTTTTCCAAAGAGAATTAACTGATTTTTTAAATTGATCTAGGGTCTTAAATCTCCTATGAAGTCAAGCCTTAGTTAATTACATCATAGGAAGCTTGAGTTTCATACGAATACTGTCAATTAAATTAACGGTATAAATTTAATTTTTAAATTTGTAAGGAGTGATATCAAATGAGTGAGGTTAGAATATTAACTAGGATTGGATAAACTTTAAACATTTATTTTGGAGGCCAATGGATAAAGGTAGGAGGTGTTTTGGGATTCTGAAACATTTTAGAAATACCCCTATTTATCCTATTTATTGGGCTTTATAATTTGGTTTTGAGAGATTTTAATTTGAGTTGTCTTTTTATTAGAATGTTAGGATTATATTGCTAAAAGTGGAGGTCATATTAATTTAGGTCTTCCCTAGATCTTAAGTCTAATTTGGGCACTAAACCGTACTAGACTAAACCTAGCTAATTAAATACAAATCTAGAACTATCTTGGCCTAGATTGGGGAGTCAGCTAACCACCTAACACTTCAAAACCATATATCTGATCTTTATAAAAGATGGTTGAGCAATTATTTATGTTTTTAGAAGTTGGGGTCGACATCTATAGAATGTCCTAATTGACCCCTTTACTTATGTACAGTGATTATGCTTGAATGAAATTTATTTTTTAATTTAATTAGTTTTTAATACAATGTATGTTGATTGACCTTATATGCATAAATGGTATGAAGTAATTTAAAATTTTGGCTTAAAAATAGATTTTTTTCCTAGAAGTTGCACAACATCCTCTAGACGGAGTTGCACACTAATAGGCCAGGTGGTCTGTAATAACCTGCAGGCAAGTAGGTGTCTAACAAGTAAGAGAATGTATAATATACATGCATGAGACCCTCCACAAAATTGAGCTTACTTTTTAAATTCATTTATATTTCTATGTTGGCCTAAAATTTTTATTTAATTATGAGTAGCCGACGCCATGTAGTGGGATAAAGGCTTGATGTTGTTGTTGTTTTTGTTGTATGAGTAGAAAATGCTCAGGCTAAAATAAAATGACATACAAGTGTAAACACTAGAAAGATAACAAAACTCTTATTGCACAAAATTAAACACATCAATCAAATCATGTAATTAAAATAAATCAAATAAGTGTAAAAGTTCATGTGGAAAATGCCACTTAATTACAACCCAGAGTTTGTAGAAATTAGAAGTGGCCGGGTACCACCAGCAATGACCTGGATGCTTGTCCTAGAAATGACACAAGTGATTTTAAGAATATGGTATTCTTAATTTCTTCCTTCATTCATCTTCCTCTTTTATGCAAGCTCCTAGAATTCATCTGGTCCAAGCATTTAAAGGAAACGAACTCCTTTCTGAAGGGGTATTTCTTTTCTCTTTGGATTTTGAAATCATCTTAACTTGAATCTCCAAATGAAAAGAACACTCCCCTAAGGGATGTTTCCCTTCTCTTTAGATTTCAAGTTGGATGAATAATATCCCATTTTAAAATTCAACTTTCATAACATATTAAATCAAAATACATGTAGAAAATAAAAAATGACTCCAGACAACCTATATGGTTATGTTTGCTATTTGAAAAGAGGATTTTCCTTGCATGAAAAAAATGCAAAACAAATCAAAATTAAATTTCCTTGGGGAAGATAGAAGTTGAATTTGAATTATAATTCTAGAATTGAACCTACCATCCAAAATGGTATATCACCTCAAAATTGGAAATAGGATTTCTTAGTGGGGTTTAGACTTAGAATTGCAAATTGCATCCCAAATATAATAGCTAAATCCAAGACAGAATAACATGTGACACCAAAGGGTCAAAATAAAGTTCAATCAAATATTTAGCTATGATAATATTGATGGGTTATAGTTAATTTCATATTTGAGTCATGACAATGAATGATATATCTTCCCAAGGGAAGAAGATAGCATCACTTATCAAATATTCAAATATGACGATAACGATAGTCACTTTTACTTTTTAAGGAAGAATTAATTTGAATTTTTGAAAAGTTGATGTGGGTACCAACTCTCCCCGATGTGATGATTTATTTTCTCTTTGGATATTGAAGTCATCCTGAATTTGATCTTGAGATGAAAGAGAACTCTCCTCTAAGGGATATTCTCTCCTCTTTGGATTCCAAGTTGGATATCAAAATCACACTTCAACTCCTAAAGCTACGAGAAGACTGAACTCGTAATCCCTCCGACCTCATAGATAGACTTCCCTTGCCTCCTCCCATCTTAGATAGCCACATACCTCAACCCTAGTTCCAACTTAACAGGCTCCCTATCTGTCAAATAGATGCAAGAAATTAAGACCTCAAATCCTTTACTTGTGCCCTCCCTCTCTAGTAGTCTCTATAATTAACCCCTTCTCTAGCCTAAAGCCCACTCATACTAGTTACCCACAAAAGATGCAAACCAGAAGCCCTAACCATCAACTCGATTCCCTCACAACCAGATAATGATCTTAGGGTAATCTCATTCTCCCTTTATGCATTAGATTAATAATAATTATTATTCTAATTATCATTATATATATATATATATATATAGAGGAAAAAAAAAGAAGAAGAAAAAAAAAGGAAGGATATATGATTTTGTGTATTTTCCAAATCTAAGAAAACCTATTTTAACAATTGCAATGTGGTGAATAACAACCCATGCACGCTTTTCTTAGCATAATGGGAGGAAGTTCATTGCGGTGCTTATGGCGAGGCGGGGAATCACCGGCGGGTAATCTCCAAAAAATCCTATTTCGGTGTTTGTGGCGTGCCAAGGGACCCCCTATGCATGCTTTTCTTAGCGCGGTGGGAGGGAACTTGGTGCAGCGCTTATGGTGAGGAAAACGAGCCTTGTGTGTGCTTTTCTTAGCATGATGAGGCAAAAATATAAGTACGCGTACACTGGGAAAACTGTTTTATTTCAAACAGGTGCTTTCTAAAGATCGATGCACGCCTTTCTTGGCATGGTGGAGGACAAAGACTATGGCCACGGTGTCCCATAACACCGACCATGGATGTCTTTCTTGATATGGTGGGCAGGCTATGACTCTTGGTTTTTCCCCTAAATGGGGGAAACATCGGTAGGCTGCCAAAATTATGATAGAAGATATAAGAGACTTGGACAATTATAAAGGACTTTTATTGAACTTGATCGAACTCAAAGGAAAACTGGGGACATGGAACTTGAACCTGCTACTTGAACAACAAAGAACTTGGATAAACTTTGGATAGTAGGGAATAAGTTTTAAAACTCAAAAGATTATCTAAGAACTTGAATGAATCTAAGTATAATTCATTAAACTTGAATTGGAAAAGACTTGAATAGAAGTTTGACATGGATTTGAACATGATCAATAAAGGATTCCAAAATGTTAAAGAATTTTCATTTAAATGCAAATGTTGATTGGGAGATGTCATTCAAGCCTTATGCAAACAAGTAGAGATTCTTGTGCTTTAACATGGAATTTCTCTTATGTAATAATCATCTCAATTGGAATGAAATTTTTAGGGATATGATACAAAACTCATCATGTTTATGGAAAATCATCTTTGAAGACAAGGAGTTTGCAAGTGGAGTTTGTTTCTAAATAATAAGAATAGTGGGAGGCTATGATATGGGGCCTTTGGATCATGTGGTCCACTTACAATGTTAGAAATCATACACCCCTAAATAACAATGCTAATGCCATGAATCAACTTACAACATGATAAGAGAAAACTTACAATGTGTACAATAACCCCTCCAAAAGTATAAGCAAATAATACATAGAGAGTATTCAGATTAATGGATATGAGCAAGAAGAGTTTGCAAGTGAAGAACAAGAACTCATAATGAACATGGACATTCAAAAGTGTATGGATGGGACATGCAATAAATATGATGACCTCTCCACTATATCAATTTGCAAATGCTACATATAAGAAACTCTTAATGAGTGCACTAATTTATAAAAGAAATATCAATTTGAAATTGAAATGTGGTCCTCTCACTCTTAATGCTGGTCAATATGCAACCAACACACACATAAAGAAAACAACTTATCTAGGAGTAAAGGGAGAAGGCTATTGTGAAAGATTTTCTTCCTACTATCAACAACAATTGATAAGTAGACCAATGCACTAATTCAAAGCCACTCAGCTATATACAAGCACATTGAGCTCTTAAAAGGAAATCAATGTCATCTAACACTAGAGCATGGGAGGCATACAATAACATATAAGTCTCCCTACAACTAATATCAACTACCTTGGGGATGCATATAGAAGTTACTACAAGCACTAAAAGATGCACATAAAAGTGCAACATTTTGCCAATCAGTGGAACACCTTTAACAAATGTAAAGCACCAACAAACTGTTGTTGCAAAGAACATTGTAGTACCCCTATAGTCAACTCCATCTAATGGTAGCTAAATACATTAATAATTTGCAAGTGGAAGCAGATGATATGCAGCAAATGCAAATATAACTACAAGCTATCATATGAGTTATAGGAGACCCATTGTACACATCAAATGCCACTTACGTGCAAAGTTCCAAAGGACCATAGCAAGTTTAGATGCTTATGAGTTACTCTAGAAATTTTTTTGCACATATAATGGGATGTATGTAAGCAAGAATAAGAAGACTATAATAAATATAAATGCCTATGACTGGTGCTAAGAGATTTGTATGTAAAGCAACTCAACCACAAGCTGGGGCATCATGTTTATGGTGAACACAATATTTATAAATGTATAATGAGAGATTTGTTGGTGCACAATAAGCTACCTATAGGAAGAAATAAGTAAGGCATGACAGTCTACACATATGAAATAAGTAGATAATCAGTAGAACGCCATGCCACCAGATCTATAACCTTTATACAAGCAGATAAAAGGCATGTATGAGCTTCTAAATAGAATGTTGCATTCAAATGAGGGTTTCCCACACAACTGAGCATCATTAAATATGTCTAAAATACCCTCACATATGCATTATAGTTTGGTACACAAGCGATACGTGCAATCATTAAACCTGCATGGGATCATGTGATCGCGTTATGAGTACATGCGTGACATCTATGAATGCTGTACGGGTCAATAAATAAATGTAGTTTGTGTTAGATCCTTTTATATGAATAAATAGGAATCCGCACGGCTTGAATTATCAAATAGATATATGGTCAATGTATCGACTAGAATATATATTTTATTTGCTCATATAATGCCTTCAAGGCCTCTAACAAAGAAGATTCATTAACAAAATAACAAATCCAACAATGAAACCCGATCCTGTATCGACAGCACTATAGAGTCGACAAGGCTCAATACATAAATGGAAATGACCCCATATACCTCGATGATGGCCGTGTAAAACATAAATCTCAACTGGAGGAGTTAATTATAAATATTTAAATGCCTTCCAAATTCTATCTAAATGCCCAAGAAAATTTAAAATTTCCAAAATCTCAAAACTCCAAAATATTCAAAATTGAAATAAACTATAAAAACACTTAAAGAAAAATTCATCCACCGTCCACAAAAGTTTGCCAATGAGGACAAGTTTAAAAATACACTTTAGCTCAAATAGAGCTAATGCCTAGTCAAAATATAACTAGGATTCATTCTCAAATAGTGGTTTTTCCACCAAATGAAATCATAAGATAATGTTTATGGCTAAAGCCAATACATTCCTTAGTTGTATCAAATCCTTGAGATATAAATCAATAGGATTTAATCGATAGGGCATAATGCGCTATGTTAAATTTGTTCCCTTAGACAAACACCCACCCCAAGTCTATAAGGTACCCTTGGACGAAGCAACTCATGGCTGCCGACAAGGCTCCTTCTATTAGGTTGGGTCGACTACCTCCTCTGACTAAGTACACCTGGGACCATGATGGCTCGAGATGATGGAATAATAGGATCTTTATCAGGCCCATCATGCATTCCCCCATCATCCTCTTTAAGTGCAAGATGGTGCAATTTCAAATTTTAAAAATAAATTCTCGAACCATTTCAAATGCCCATGCTACTACTATATGCCAGATAACATATATTTCTATGTATCTGATCGATGACTAGCCTTAATCTAAGTTCTCTCTCATTATCAGGAGGTGTAATTAACTATAGGAGCTTACACCTATAGAAAACTAGAACTCAGATCATAAAGTCGTCACAAAATGAGGGCGAAATCTTTGTGTAGTGTCTTATCTAAAAAGTCATTTACCTTCCTAAAGTTTACCCCATAACTTAATTCATTAAAACTTCTTCAAAGAAAAGTAGCAGAGGAGGTTGGGGCAAAATTTTTAGAGCCCACACCCAGTTAGGAAAGTAGAGGTATTAGATTTTACTTATATTAAGAAAGGTAGAGGTAGACCTAAAAGGACTTAAAAAATATTATAAAAAGGTCTTTCTTTATTATAATTAAATGAGAATTTAACTTTTAACAAGATATAATAGAGAAAAAATATTCATGTAGCCGACCCCCACGTAGTGGGACAAAGGCTTTATATGTTGTTGTTGATGTTGTTGATGATGATGATGTTATTGTTGTTGAGTATTTAATTGAATTTTAAAATTGGTTAATTAGGGTTGGTTTTATTGGTTTTTATTCAAACTCCATCCAAATTTCATTAGAATCACTCCCAATGGTCAGGAATGACCCATGGAAGTGTTTCCAAGTATTTGGGAATTATTTGGAATTTTTAATTAACTAAATTACTTACATATTAATTTTTTTACTAAAAATTAAATTAAAGTAAAATTAAGAATTGAGACAAGGGGATTTTAATTTTCCTATGTGGAGGACTAAATTATGGTTAGTTTGATATATTATTTTTATTTTTTAGATTTAATTTGAAATAATTATAATTTAAAAGTTTTAGGATTAATTAAGGGGTTAATATTGAGTTAACTAAATTTTAAACTTAATGGATTTTAATATCAACAAGCTCCTAGCCTATGTTTTTGTTCATCGAATCTCACCGCTATTGTGTGCATATTTTTATCTCTATGATTTACTCAAGTTTTCTCAAAATCATCCTTAATTTTTGTTCTTAAGGGCCAACATTGGTTGATTTCTATTCAAAAATGAAAATCGAGATTATACTTAATAATAAAATATTAATTAAAAATAATGTAGGGGATAATTGAAATTACCTAATATTTATAAGTGGTTTCCATTTAATTTTAATTTCAAATTAAATTCAATTTAATTATGAGTCCATATATACCAAAATAATATAAATCCATTAAAAATGAATTAGTTATGATTTTCTAAAGTTAAATATACTCAAGATATATTTAAAAATTAATTTTATTAAATTGAAATCAAATGGTGAGGTGGTGGCGATAGCACGCCTTGTGGCACTCATTAGATCATTGGATCAAAGCTGCTGCATCGAAGGGGCCACGCAGCACTTCACGATGCTCTCTAAGCCAATGGATCAAAGTAGTAGTATCGGCAAGCAATCATTACCAATGATTGCACCATAGTAATTATTGGTAATTATTGTATAACACACTGATGTAGTGCCTCATATTACTTATCTGAGTCAATAGTCGATCTCAAATATTCGTCCACACGTGGGTTGAATGGACATTTGTGATTTAGCTGGATGAAAAACTAATCAGCGGGAACGATCTTATAGTTTAATCAAGCTTCATAATGGTAAAATTAGGGCATTAAGTTTACTCTTTGACTAGTCAAGCAGTTAGTGCTACTTAAGTGATAGGTAGGGAGTGTAAGGAGTTGGTTGAGATAAGTTTAGGGGGACTCAGAAGACTAGGGTCAATGCAAGAGTGAATGGGACCTTGCAGGAGGGGGTTTGACAAAAAATTTAAGGTTGAGAAAACCCAATGGAGTTTGACTCATCAATGGATGAGATATGATCAAGGTATGGAATGGAGTAAATTTAATGCTTAAAGAAAGTTTGACTAGGTGTGCATGAGAATTTGACAAAAATCATGTTGGTTTTGATTGAAGTCAAAGAGTCAACTTTGGTCAAACTTCCTAACACTTGACTCTTCAATAGTTTGAATAAACTTGAGTCAGGGGATGGAGTGGAACAGAAGGTTTGAAGCGGTTGATTTCATCAAATGAGAGGATTTAACCAAAATGGGTCAAATTTGACCAGACTTAGGCTCAGTTGACCAAGTTAACTATTGATCGGGACAAAGTGTCCAATCAAACCCAAAGAACCAGGACATGTAGTCAAAGGATTTTGAAGAGATTCAAACTTGATTTGATGTTTAAATGAGTGGAAACATGGTTTATGGTAGATCTGATCAACCAATTCAAACCAGAGACTGATGTTGGGCTTAACAAGTTTAATATAATCATTTGATAGCAATGGAGGTGTTCTCATGCAATGGAATGGCCATTTTGGATTGAAATGACCATTTGGACCCTTAAGAGGCATTTTGGTCAACCATGGTAGACTTTATTAACCTGGTCAAACCAAGACTTAAGTTTGAGTCCAGTGCACTCCTAACTATTTTTAGGATGCATTAGAGTAGGTTTTAGGGTTTGATTTGACTGTGCCATATTGAATCTTGGGGAAAAGTTTAATTTTGCACTTAAAGGAGATTTTTGTCATTTTGACCCTAGTAAAATGTAATTTATTAGTTAAGATGTTATATTATAGGTCATGAGATTATTTAAAGGTCTTGGGGAGGGCCCAAAGGTCAAATTCCACAAGGTGGAGGGTTTAGTGGCTTAGACTATAAAAATTTGTAAGGTTTTATAGTATTTAGAAATTAATTTAGTTTCTAGGGTAAGAAGTATCAGATTGAGCTCAAATTTGGAGGGATGATCCTAGGAATATGTGTGTTCAATATGCAACTAATATATCATGAATCAAATGTCATTATATTAGGTTTCATGGTAACAAAATATCACCAAAAAAGGGTTTCAAGACCTAGGTCCTTAACCTTGAGAATTATATTATGGAATTCTAGATTTGAACTAGATTTTGGGTTTGAGCTACTGATTTTGAATCATACATACCAATTATAATCAAATGAATGATTGTAATTGATTGTATAGGATTTGAATTTTGATTGAGGGCTAGTTTTGGGTTTGACTTGGATCTATATGATTGACAAGTGGAAAAATTATGAACCATCAGATAACTAAGTACGAGCTCAGATAAGTCCTCATGACCTCATACATAAATGAGTTTAATAAATGGACCCCCAATATGTGTAGTAGAATGAAGTTTTGCTTCAGATATTAGCATTGACTGAATGAAAGGATGAAAGTAGAATTTTGATTCTAAAGAAAGGCATTACCTAACCCTATCCCTAAAGGATGTCGATAGAGGACTTATTTCTAACAGAAGGATTAAAGTTGAATTCCATGGTAGGCATCACCTAACCTATGGTATACAGGACACCGATAAAGGGCTTATTCCTAATAAACAAATTGAAGTTAAATTCTTAGGTAGACATCACCTAACCTCGGGTTTACAGAATGTTGATAGAGGACTTATTTCTAATAGATAGATTTTTGATGATCTTAAGGGGAGGAAGCTTACTCCACATAAAGAATCATAGTTATAGTTAAGACTAGGATGGTTCTATAATGGGCATTATCCACCACTAGTGATTCTAATCCTAACAAAAGGTATCACCTAACCTAAAGGAAAAGAAAAGATAGGAGGTAGAAACTCAAAACACGAATGAGAATAACTCAATTTGATTTAAAACTTACAAACATTTTTTTATTAATTTAAAAGTCAAGATACATCAATCATAGTATTTCTTAAGGAATCACCCATTGACTAGCAACATTATGTGATTTTCTTTAAAATTAATTAGCTAATACGAGCCCCCTTCGTAGATTATTTCTATGAAAAAGGGTCCTTCCTAGTTTTGCTTAAAAATTTCCATTGATATTTTAGTGAGCTAAGATAGGCATCCGAAGAACTAAGATCAAGTCCCCTACTTGGAAGGTTATAGGTGAAAGTTTACGTGTTAAATCCTGAAGAACTAGCCCGAGGCTAACCAAGTGGGGGAGGGGGGTAAATTAGTAGTTTAAAAAATCATAAATGAAAAAAATATATATATTTTTTAAATTTTTATAACAAAATAATATCTCTTATGTGGACCTCCAAAAGGGATCTACCGCTCTAGAGTGTAGAGGGTATACGACTGCACTACCTCGAGGGATAGAAATGATCACAGGCCTCGCACTCTTCATAAGTAGATCAATGGGAGGGCATATTAGATGATATATATGATCAACCATTGAGGATAGCGGTTCTCGCTAGCGCACCCTGATTGGTGATAATATGCACGACCTGGTCAGTTTCATGGCATTTCTCTCACCTGATACATTAGCTCGAGTGGGGTTTATTTATTATGTAATTCTATTTCTCATGGGCACAAGATCATATGGTTAATTACATCTCAGGACAGAGCCCGAAAAAACTCTTGATTAAGGATCTGATATTATTCTTTCGAAAAAAGGGGATTGACACAGAGGGGAGACTAAGAAATCCTACTCAAAGGGGAAGAAAGGGCTCAACTCGACTTAGTCAACATACATGGTTCATCTCAGCATCCAAAGGGACTAAGGCAGTGAGAAGAGGTTAGAGAATAAAAATCATGTACTCGAAGCATATAGAGAGAAAGGATGGAGGTGGCATAATCCATGTGACTTAAATAGGTAGGATTTATAGTCCCTGAGTAATACGAGACTTACCCACCGATGAGGCATACTACAAGACACTCAATGTAGTAGCCTTGAATCCTAGATCTAAGGTGAATTTAGTGTTCTACCCAAAACTAACACTCATGACCTAGTTAATGCATATGAGCTTATATCCTGCCTAAAAAGAATATCAGCTAACCACCTAAACACATAAAATCCATGTTGTCAAATCTTTAAGAAAGATGGGTAGGTAGGCTGAGTGTTTTGGAAGTAAAGCTAACATCTAGAGAGTTTCCTAGTTTGCCTTGGATTTATGTCGTGTGAATGCTCCTAAAGCTAATGCAATTAAAATTTTTATTCAGTGAGTTTCTAATGCAATACATGTTGGTTAAAAGGTTTCAAATCATGAATGCTTGAAATTTTAAAAATAGGCTTATAGAAAATAATTTTTAGAAAGACTAAACTTCCCTGGGTCTGGCACCTCATTCTTATAAGCCAAATTATTTAAATTGTACTCGTAAGCGGGGAAGTGTGTTATAGAAGGAAGAAGAGAATGCATTAATATGCATGTGACCCTGAATAATTCCTTTTATTCCCTAGGTCGTTAGGTTTCCATGTTATTTAATATTTAAAATTTTAGAATTTGATTAAGAGTAGAAAATTAATTTTATCCTAAAGAGCCTAGCAAAATTAGGCCAAGCACATGCAAGAAAGAAACCTAGAAAAACATGCAATTTCTATTACGCACACAAAATAAACACAACAATATAAATCCATTAAGATTAAATTAAGAGAGTCCATGACAAGTGTCATATAAGTATAACCTATGGTCTACGGAAAAGTAAGTGTGGCTAGCCCCCATCGACAACAACCTGAATTCTAATCCTACTAAATAACAAATGTCTTAAATGCAAGGCATTTCATTTTCAAGTCTCCATCTTCAGGTGGGTCATCTTCCTCCGGATCACCTACCTTCAGATCATCTTTTTAGGATCGTCTTCCTCTAGATTATCCTTTAGAAGGATACTCAAATGAGAAAGAGACTCCCCGAGAGGGGGGCCCTCTATTTCTCCCTTTGGGTACCTAACATTTGAAAAGCCTTGCCTTTAAAGTCTTTCACAACTTGATACAAATTGTATTACATTTGAAAAATAGAAAAATCTAGACTCTCCTGCATGGTTATCCTAATAAAACATCCAAATAATTTATATAGTATAATCTATGCAGTTAATATTTATGAAAAAGTAAACACACTTGGTCATGCTCTTTTAATTTTAAAGGGGACTAAGTAGTCTCTGGAGCATCTGTAGAAAACATTATTAGTGTTAAAGCCTTAATTATTTTGCCTCCTTTATTATAGTGCTACACGAGCGTGGCGACATACATAAGACTAGATTAGTAGCAAAAGAACCTCTAGCCTATAGGTGATCTATTACAAAAATCACAACACAAAGAGAAAGTACAATAATAAAACAAAACATCACAACAATCACCACATTACATCATAACAATCAACACACCTATTTTATGCAAAAGTACATCACATCATAGAAAATAGAAAAGAAAATAAAATGCTGACCCTAATCCTAGAGCTAGAAGTGGTGCCCTAACAAATATATGTGTGTGTAGTAGGCTTTTGTGGCTTTTGAAATTTCCTATATCAGATAGTTAGTTCATGTTGCTTGGAGTTCAAGTTTATTGAAGGTTTAGCAAGGGGAATTTGATTAAAGTTTAAATATTAATAATTTGGAGTCCATTTTTAGTTAGTTTAGTTTGTTAATCCATTTTAATGCTTAGGGTATTAATCTTAGAAGTTTAAGTAGCATTAGCAAATTTTAGAAAGTCTGGGGTCCTCTTATATGCTAGGCTAAGGTGGTCCAAAAGGTCACTATTGAAAATAGGCTATATTTGGGGGTTCTAGCATTTAAATTGAATATTAGGCCTTAAGGGGAGTAATTAGACTTTGAGTTTGCTGGATTTAGAGATTTTTAGCCAAGTTATGAATTTTCGAAGTTTTGGGCAATTAAGGAATTATTAAAAAATTGTTTAATAAATGGACATTTTAGGGGTTTTGATCCAAATCAGCTCCAAACTACATGGAATCACTCCAAAGGGTCAGTAATGACCTAGAGAGATGTTCCCAACTGTTTGGGGAAATTTTGGAATTTTTAATAATTTTTATTACTTAATTAAGGCAAAAAAGTGATTTTAATTGGGGTTAAATTATGGTCCATCTTGAAATTCAATTAAGGTGCCTTAATTATCTGAGATTAAGGGTTAAACTCTAAAACTTTTGAGGTATTACAAGAAATTTTTTGAGTTAAAGTTAATTGATTAGAATTTTTTGAAGTTATTGGGGATTAATTAATGGGTTAAATTAGGGTTTGTTAATTAAGGGGTCTAAATGGTCCTAAAAATTCTTTGAAAATTCTGAGAGGTTTAGATTATCACTAAGTTCAAATATTTAAAGTTTCATATCAATTTGGAATCTATCCTAGCTCCTAAAATTTTTCTAAGTTTGCTAGATGGGTCCTTAATTTTTGTCCTTATGTTACGTTAAATAGGTTTAAATTAATTTTTCAAGACTAACTTTTAGGGAAACATGAAGGGAATGCATAAAAACAGTAAACACATCAATCCTAAGATCTTGGAGGGCATAAGCTAAGTGCTCGTGCTTCCTACACATGTAAAATATGATGAAAGAAAGAGTAAGCATAATTAACGAAGCGATTAGTGAATGATTGAAGCTCAATCATCCACTGACCAACCTCCCCAGAAATGCCATTCATATGCATGAGCTACCTTTAAAATTCCACGAAGTAGATCTACCAAGATTAATGGATTTAATAATACATGTATTCCACGAAGTGGATCTACAAAGATTAATGGATGTAATAATACATGTATTTTCAAAGTCATATATATATATATATATACACACACACACACTTAATTTATATGTTCATGGGAGCTCCACTGGCCACCCAAGGAGGTTTGAAAAGGTTTTTAAAATAATTTTTAATTTTAAAATAATTATTCTATTAATAATTTAAATAATATTTAAATAATAAACTAATTAAATAATTCTTATATAAACTAGACAAATAAATTTTTGGTTACTGAAAAAATTTTTAAATATAAATAAATATTTTTCTTAATAATAAAATATTTTATATGACAAAATCTGATTTAAAATGAATTTAATATGAATTATCAAAGTTTAATACATTAAAATGTATTTTTAATATAGTTAATAAAATTTGAAAATATTTATTTAATTATTTCTAACATATTAATATACAATACTTAATTTTTATGAAAATACTTAATAAAATAATAATTTAAATACTAATTAAATAATTAAAATATAATTAATTAAATAACTTAGAATATTAAAGGGTAATTTTAATTTAAAATTAAAGAGGACATTTTTTTGAAAATTTTGATACATTACATTAATTTCTTGGATTTTAAAATAATTTTAAATTAATTTTTGAGGAAAACTAGGTTTAAATAGGATTAAAAATGAATTTGAAATGTAAATCAAATTATAACGGCGGTAGTTAGACACATGGCAGCATCGAGTTGGATGGTCAAACTATGGGTGGTGGTAGCAATCATTAGCAATGATTGTGTCGCCGCATAATCATCACCTCATAACTGCTCGAACAGCAAGCCCCAAGAACTTTCCACTTAAACCCAGTCAGCAGTACCCTCGATCGCTTGATCTCCCGCTATTTCAAATCAATGGCGGTGATGGCACCGGTCGATGACCCTAATTGCAGGATCAAATCCACGATTAATCAAAATCACGGGATGGCTAGATCGCAGCCCTTGAACATAAGATCAACGATTCCGATTTGACCAGTTCGCACGCAGGCATAACCCAAGAGCTCTAAATAATATTTAGGAGTTTTCTCTCGATCGAGTGGATGGAATAGAATGAAATTTTAAACCTAGACTAAGAATATAAATAGAAATCATGGGGAATAATTCATTTGGCCTTAAAGGCGCTCAACATAAAGCTAATTAACCCTAAGTGTAGTGACCTAGGTTAGGGGTTTTCAAGAAATTTCACCATTGGATATTCAAGTTCTTTGTACGATTGAGATTCTATATTGTACTCGTACACTTCTTTAGTTAGATTCAAACCTTCGATCTCCCTCAATCAATAAGAAATCACTTTGGATGTTCTTTGGCCTCGGTTCATCGGGAATCACCTTGTTAGCAACTTTGACTAGTGGGGTTTGACTTAGAAGAGGTGGAGGGAAGATGTGGGAGCTCAAGCACCAAATATTTCGGCTTGAAAAGGCTTAGGGAAAGAGAGATTGCAAAAAGTCCTCTCATTGGAACCCTAAAGAGGGTATTTAAAGGATCAAGGGCTTAGATCCATCGCTAGGATTGAATTTGAAGTCAAATAGGAGGGAACTCTTATTGATTAGCCTTGGGTTTGAATCCAAGGATCATTAGAAAAGTTTTTAAGGCATTAATAAAGTTTATGTTGACTAAAATAGGTTAATTTGACCTAATAAGACTTGGGTTGACCAAGTTAAATCTTGTCATGGTCAAATTGGTTAATTAGGTCAAAGATGGTAGGGGGTTGAGCCAAAGATATGTTAGGATTGAAATAAAACTAATTTGGACCCAATTATGGGCTAATTAGGTCAAGCTGGGTTGACCTGAACAACCAGGTTGACCTAGGGCAAGGGTCTGGGTCAAATGGGTTGGGTATAACCCATTGGGTCCAGTGGAGGTGAGAATTGAGCTTGAGAAGCTCTGGATTAGTTTTGAAATCAAGTAGAAAGGGATTTAGGTTAACTTGGGCCAACCTAATTTGACCTAGTCAATAGGGTTGACCCAGTCAATAGGGTTGACCCAGAGCTCGGGTTTGGGCTCAAAAGACTTGGTTTAACCCAGTGAACACAAAGGAGGTGGTCTTCAGGTCTGGCTTGGTCAATTTGATCAAGGCAACCCTTTGAACCAAGATTCTGACAAATTTAAGGTCAACATCTTGATGTAGAAGAAAAATAATTTTCACAATAACAATATGATCAGATGTTTCAATCATAGAAAAATTATAAAAATAAAATGGGATGAAAGTAATAAAAAGTACACTAAATTTTATAGTGGTTTGGTCAAATCTAACATATGTCCACTCTTTGGAGACTCCCTCTCTAAGTATTACACTAAATAGAAGTGACTCTCTTTTTGCTCCCACATCATGGCAGAGAAGCCCTTACAAAATCTTCCCCCGACATGCTGAGGAAGAGAACCTTGAAACCTTTTGTTCTCTCTTTGAGTAGGAAGAGAACCCTAGAATTCTTTTACTCCCTCATGGAGTAGGCATATAACTTGTATCTAATGGTTAAGACGATCTCCCTAGAGCCACAAAGGAACGAGTAGAGCAACCCAAAGAAGATGGCGAACACCTTGATTGGAGCAACCTTTGTGATTCCCTCACAAACTTTTCCTCATAAGGATCTCTCTCTCTCTCTCTCTCTCTCTCTCTCTCTCTCTCTCTCAAGCTCTCCCTCTTCCTTCTCTAAGCTCGTTCTTGGATCAACTCCATAATAAAAGAAGCCCTAATTTAAAATTGTGTGCAACTGATCATCCAGGATGATCGTCAAATACAATAAGTACAAAATATGCCCCATCTGCCAGGATGATCACCTTTTGATCTATACGATCAATATAAGTATTTGTATATATTGTGTAGTATGATCTTTCGATCATCTGGGATAATTAGTTTAACTTACCATATTAATTGTCCAATATGATAGTGGATGATGGGTATCAATCTCCATATCATCCCAAAAATATATCAGGACATCAAGGACGATCCTCAAGGATGATTATAGTAAAATTATGGTTTTCATCTTGGATGATAGAAGATCATCCTATGAAATATACTAAATCATCCAGTACAATCTAGATGGATCGTCATGTATGATTTGATTGAACAATATAACCATAATTACTCTCCTAATCATTGGGTCAATTTAGGTATGGTTATTGAAAATTGTGTAGGATGATGCATATCGTCCTTTACGATTAGAACAAAAATTAAAAATTAAAACATTACCTAAATTATGATTGGTGGCTATTTTCATTATTTAAGCTGATCATCCTAGATGATATGGATCATCCATTATAATTAGTTTGATTACTTGTAATTAGCTGGATGCCCTAATCTGGGTTTCTATTTTTAACTAATCATCCAGAACAATCTAATATCATCTTGTACGATTTAGTCAAAATAATAATGAAAAAAACTCTAACTCACCAAATTTCTCCCCCTTAGTATGTCTGTACAAGGTTACTTAGCTTGGGGTACACCATATTCAAGATTTGACCAAGAAATTTAAAAAACCTTAATGTGAAATTAGAAGCAGACTCAACCCTAATCTACTCGATCCTGAGCTGATTTGCATTGTAAGTGATCTTTGTGGACCTGAAAGGTTAGTACGTAAGGAAAATAAAATAGATATTCAATAATAGTTGTGCTAAAGAAATAATAATACTTGTTATCATTAATATCAAGGTATTTGGATCCAGATGCATAATAATCTTTGCCTTTTTGATGATGGTAAATATTGTTTTTAAAAATTTCTGATCAAACAAAATTTTCATTTTTTTTTAAATTAAAGAAAGGTAGAAAAAAATGAAACATAAAACAATAGTAGTAAAACAAGATAGATTCCGCTAAAGACAAAAGCAAACAACCCAATAACTTCTCCCCCTTTTGACATCACAAAAAAGAGGGAACAAGAAAAGCACTGCATAGAACAAAAACATAAAATAATACACAAATAAAAACAAGACATAAATCAAAATCAAAAGAACATTTTTTTAATCGATCAACACTAGAAAGTGATAAATTTTCCTTATGATTAGAATAAAAATTAGTAAGAAATAAATTAACTACACCGAAATTGGAAAATAGTTGAACAACTGATCCTGTTAACCCCACCTCAGATTTTTTAGAGGGTAAAAATCTTTTGAAAACAAAAATCTAACTCATAAAAGAAATTAGATAAGAAAAGTTATCAATTTAAAACTTCATTTCAGAAAAATATATGATAAAATAATATATAAAAGTAATTAATCAATATCATGAGTTTCAAAAATTAAGTGTTTGAAAATATCAAGTGGCACATGAATTCTCTTAAGATTTAAAGCTTTGAAAGAGAAAGAAGCTTATTTCTTTATGTCATTTTGTGCCTCTTGTTAGTTTTTTGGCACACTTTGCACATATTTTAATTTTATTTGATACACTTTGTATATTTTTTATTAATTTGGTAATCGTTGCACATCTTTTTAGTTTTCTTTTGGGCTCATTTTGTACTTCTTATCATTTTGATGAGCTAGCTACCTTTCAAAGCCTTTAAAGACTCTCTGTTGTGAGAATATCTTCCATATATAAGAGTAGAAAAACCCACTATCTAATATAAGGAAGAATAAACCAAAAATCAGAACCATATTCATATGATAAATGCAACAACCTGATCAAAAAAAGTTTAAAGTGATTTAATGACTTTGAACATTATTCATATGAGATAAATTACTGTAAGAAGATAAAAAAGATCTCAATTTCAAAGTCCAACTTTTAATTTGAAATATATTTTTTCTTCAAAAAGAAAATACACCATTAAAAGAGTTTAAGGAAGAGAAACAATCAACGATATTTATTCCTTTAACTAATTTAAGGAGGTCATTCACTATTTATGAATTTTCAAAAATAAAAGCATGACAAAAATATCATTTAAAAAATAGTACCAGTAGTTACATTTGATTTGATTAAAAAAAAATAAAAGGAAAAATAATAGAAAAATGAAAAATAGAAAACATAAGTACATAAATAGAAATAGACATACAAATAAAATTAAAATAAAAGAAAAATAAAAAAATAGAATGTAGTAATTTCAAGCATTAATATCTATGACACCTAATCTGGTTCTTAAGATGCTAAAAGTTTCAAAGGCCAGTGGTTTTATAAAGATATCAGTGAGTTAGTTTTGGGTGGCTACATGGTGTAGCTCTATGTCCTTCAGTAACATGGTCTTTAATGAAGTGATTCCTTATGTCAATGTGTTGTATCCTAGAGTGTTGGATTGAGATTTTTGAAATGCAGATAACACTAGTGTTATAAAAGTGGATAGAAATGCAGATAACACTGAACAGTTGAACTCATTGGAGTGTTGAGTGGTTTGACTTTTTCCATCTCATATTTCTTAAGGATGTCCTTAATATATTTTGATTCACTAAGGAAAGTTCTATCATCCTTCTGCCTTATGCTAACCCCCAAAAAGTAAGTCAGTTCTCTCATCATACTCATTTCAAATTCTTTACTCAATATTTTTTAGAACTCATCACATAGATTTTTATCAGAAGATCCAAATAGAATATCATCAACATAAATTTAAACAATCAATAATTCATCTCCTACCTTTTTCAAAAATAAGATGATGTCTACGCTCTCCTTAATAAAAGATCTTTCTAGTAGGAATGTGCTTAGCCTTTCATACCGTGTCCTAGGTGCTTGTTTTAGTTAGTACAATGCCTTTTTTATTTTGAACACATGATTGGGAAGTTGTGAATTTTCAAAGCCTAGGGGTTGTTCATTATACACATCTTCCTTTATCACCCCATTTAGAAAGGCACTCTTAACATCCATTTGATACAGTTTGAATCCCTTAAAATAAGTAAAGGCTAGTAGCACTCTAATAGCTCTAATCTAGCTACAGAGGAAAAAGTCTCTTCAAAATTAATCCCTTTTATTTGATTATACACCTTAGGCACCAATCTTGTCGTATCCTCCCTACTACACAAAAATCATTTGATTGTGAATGGTTCACAAAACTCTAGGAGATATGTCATTATTACACCATACTCTAGGAGATATGTCATTATTACACCGAACTCTAGGAGATTATGTCTTATCTTATTCCTCACTTCTACACCAAAATCTAGGTTTCCACACCAAACGTGGTCTATGTTGAACAGTGCAAATGTGAGAGATATGTCCTTGCATGCCACAAGAAAGACATCTAACACTAGGAAAAGGATTTACTAATCTATTTGAGTTATGTCACCTCTTCTTAGGTTTGAATGATATATGCTGATGTGATGGATTATGAAACTCTTCTAGTGTAGGTGGTTTTTTATTTTCTTTGAAAGTAGTTAATTCAGCTTTTAAAAACTTATTTGAACTTTCAAGAATTGACTTTTCTATTTTTAATGCATGGTCCTTACAATCTAAACCAGATGTAAGAATATCCAAGTTCTTATATGCATTTTCTAGTTTAACATGTAAACTTTTTAAGAAATCATGCTCATTAGTTAAATCAAGTGCTTTTTATTCAATTCAATAAATTCTTCAAGTAAAGTCTTATGATTTCTAACTAAAGGGGAAAGATCTTTTCTCAAGCATTCATGCTCTTTCTATAGAGTTGTTGGTGGAATTTTGAAAACATATTATAAAAATATTAGTTTTCTTTGGGACTTAAAATTGAAATCTAAAATTGAATTATCTCGTTAGAAAAAGTATATCATCTCGAGAGGTGAAAATAAAAATTTCATAACGGTAATTCAGAATTAAAAATATAAAATTCATTCTTGAATATCGTGACCGAAATGCTAAAGAGAACTTCATATGGCCCCGAAGGTCAAAATGAGATTCTACTAAATATCCAGCCACAATATTCAAGAGAGTGTGATCGTTGGTTTCACATCCAAAGCCTTATCAAAGAAAATGTATCTCCCAAAGGGAGAAAATATCATTCCGATGATAATTCTTTGATTGTGGAATATATAACGATCACTAGTATTTTTAAGTTTTCCCAAAGAAATCCGATTGAGTTTTGAAAAATCAATTTTTAAAATCAGGTGCGTGTGTGGTTCCAAATTCCTACGAGCGCAAGCCCTCGTAGTAGTTAATTATATCGTGGTGGATAGGATCTCTAACGAACTTCCGATTAAAATGGTGCAGAATTTGTCAGATTATTCTAGAGTGATATCAAAAGAGAAGTGAATTTTGGAAACTCAAAAGGAGAATGGATCAAAATTGAGCAGTTACTTAACGGAGTTAAAGGAAGAGAGGTAGGGGACACTTTGAGATCCAGAACCACCGGAAGTGTCCAAACTTAATCTAAGTGTTGGGCTTTATGTTTTGGATTGGAAATTTAATGGATTGAGCATTTTATTAGAAATTTGGACTATATTTCCGATTTGGGTCTTATAATCAAAGATTAGCCCCGGATCCTAAATCTATTTTGGACACTGGACCACAGTCGTCCGATCCTACTAATGCAGTGCAAGGTCTGGACTTACCCCGCCTGGATTGGGGAGCCAGCTAACCACCTAATCGATTTAAAGATATGAGTCCGGTCTTTTTGAAAGAGTAAGTAGGGATGTTATATTTAAAGTTTTGTAGAGTTGGGTGCCGACATCTAGAGATTTCTAATTGACCCATTATACTTATGTTGGGTGCAAAAATGCTAGACTAATGCAATTAAAATTTTGACTCTTTAAGTATGTTTCTAATGCAATGCATGCTGATCGACAACTTCCAAATTCAAATATGCTTGAAATTTTAAAACATGCTTAGAAAGGTAATTTTTTTTAGAAACTGGACTTCCCCAGGTCCAGCACCTCGTCCTCATAGGTCAGACTATCCGGACTCTACCCGCAGGCGGGGAAGGGTCTAAAGCAAGAAAGAGTAATGCAGAAATATGCATGCGACCCCGGGTTCATCCCCGCTAATTCCCTAGATTAGTTATTTTTTATGTTATTTGACTCACTAAAATTTTA
>NW_021318841.1:0-11113 GCF_001605985.2 Dendrobium catenatum | reverse complement strand
GCCTTAGTGACCTCATACAAAAATGAGGTCAACAAGAGTTAAAAAATCAATTGTAAGGCTAGCATGCTATTTTTTGAGCTTTTTATATGAAGAATAAATTTTTTTAGAAACTTCAAGTAATTGATCATAAGTAAGCTCACATACGTCCTCTTGATTAAAGTGATAAAGATGGTCATCAGCCATTAAGCACAGTTTTGTTACCTTTTCTTTTGCTTCAGTTTTATAGGAGTCAGATATTGAGTCCTCCCAGAAAGCCTTTTTGGTCCTTTTCTTATCCTTAACGAACTTGGATTTTTTTTTACCCTTCTCCTTGCTTTGGTGAGCTTTAAGAGTTGGGAAATTAAACTTCAAATGCCTTGACTTCTTGTATTTAAAAAATAACATCAAAATAAACTTTAGAATTCTTATTATTCTTACCATTGTTTCATTTCTAATGATGATTTTATTTTTTTCCTTAAGAAGCTCTTGAATTGCTTAGTTATTAAAGCAATGTCATCATTTTCAGAACCAGAAGAAATAATGTCAGAATCATTAGCCGTTAAGGCTACAATTTTCTCTCATTTCTTCTCACCTGCATCAAGCTTCCTTTGGTTCACTCCTTGTTCGTAAGCAATGAGTGACCAAAGTAAGTTATCAATTGAATAAATATTTAAGTCCTTAGATTTAATAATGACAATAATTTTTGCATTAAAGGAAGAAGATAAATATCTTAGAATCTTGTTAACATTTTCATAATTTGTTAGTTCTCTTCCTTAGGCATGTAGGGATGTAACAATTTATGTAAACCTAGTATACATTTTAGAAATA
Organism: Dendrobium catenatum; assembly: GCF_001605985.2. Lineage (NCBI taxonomy): Eukaryota > Viridiplantae > Streptophyta > Magnoliopsida > Asparagales > Orchidaceae > Dendrobium > Dendrobium catenatum. Next base: position 10,306 of record NW_021318841.1, on the reverse strand, counting down.
GATTGGCTAGGTTTCATGTGGAAAAGTTTTTAATCATGTAGAAGAATGTTCAGTCTAGATTGTTTAACTTTGTTTGTACCTTCATATGTTATGTATAATTTATACCAAATTTTCTTGCCAGTTGAATAAGTGGAAACACGAATATAATCATCAGATTTGAAGGCACATAATAAATAGTTCATACACTTAGCATTCAGTTGTTGTAGATCTCTATCATTAGTAGTCTAATCAGCAAAAGAAATTTTTGTTTTAATATTATTTACTAATCTATAAGGTACGAAATAACCTTCCCTAATAAGCATCCACATACGATAATCAATTAATTCTAAAAATGTGGACATGCACATTTTCCAAAAATCAAAAGATATATTATAAAAAAGAGGTGATCTTGTAATTGAATATCCTTCATTAGTGATTCTATTTCCAAAGTGAGCCATGTATCTAAATTCAAAAGTTTTCTAAAAGATGACCTTAAGAATCCTGCTCTGATACCACTTAAAAGTTTGTAACCCTAAAGAACTAGTCTCGAGGCTAACTAAGAGGGGGGTGAATTGGTTATTTAAAAATTTCTTAACAAAAATAAAATCTTTTTGAAATATTTTTGAATATTTTAAAATAAATGATTTATATGGAAGCAAAACTAATTTTTTAATAACAAAGATTAGAGATTTTGACCACAAAACAAATCATAGAATAATGCAAAAATCAAAATTAGAAAAGTAAATAGAAAAAACATACTAAAATTTATAGTGGTTTTGTCAGCTTGACTTACATCCACTACTTGGAGACTCCCTCTCCAAGTATTGCACTAATCAGTAATGTAGAGAAGCCTTTAAAAAATCTTTCCACTGACCTAATGAGGAAGAGTACCTTAAATCCTTTTACTCCCTCTTGGAGTAGGAAGAGAACATGGAAATCCTTTTTTACCCACCTGGTGAAGGCAAAGAACCTGGGAATCCTTTTACTCCCTCCTGGAGTAGGCAGAGAACCTTGATCTAATGCTGATGAAGATCTCCGTAGAGCCATTATGGAATAAGAGAAGCAACTCAAAGAAGATTATTAACACCTTGCTTGGAGAAACTTTTGTGAATCCCTCATTACTCCCCCTCATAAAGGTCTCTCTCTCTCTCTCTCTCTCTCTCTCTCTCTCTCTCAAGCTCTCTCTCTTCCTTCTCAAATCTCTCTTTCATCATTCTCAAAGCTCTCTTTCAGATCTCCTCTACAATAAAAGATTAACCCAAAGGTTAATATAATTAATTAAATATAGAGATTCTAAAAAAGACCTAATTTTTAATTTTGTGTGACAGATCGTACAGTACGATCGACAAATTATCCTGTATGATTAGTACAAAAAAGCCCTTTCAGCCAGGATGACCAACATTGCCTTGTATGATTAATTTAAGAGAAATAGGATGATTGTCCCAAACAATTTGAATATCATCCTGGACGATTAGTGAAAAATTATTGAACTTTGTTTAGTATGATACACAGTAATGCCTTGTTGGTGACAATCATCCTTGACGACAGAGAACATGTTTAGAACTATAAGTGATCACTAAATATGGTATTAGACAAATACAATCGATCATCATGAATGATTATATCAAATTAAGTTTTACAATAATTATTCTCCTAATCATGGGATTAATTTAGGTGTGATTGTCTTGAATCATCTAGGATGATGTACAATTAGTACAAAAATTTGAAAATTAGTACAAAATTTGAAAATTAAAATATTACCTAAATAGTTATTGGCGGCTATTTTAATCATCTAAATTGATCATCCTAGATGATAGGAATCGTCCAGTATGAATAGTTTAATCACTTGTAATTAGCATGGATGCCCTAATCATGGTTTCTATTTTTAACATATCATCCATATATGATTTGAAATCATCTTGTGCGATTAGGTCAAAAATAAAAAAAATCTCTAACTCACTAAATTTCTCCCCCTGAGTGTATGTGTGCAAGGTTACTTAGCTTGGGGTTCACCAGATACTTGAATTTACTTAATAAAAGTAAAAAGTATATTAAAATTGAAGTTACAGACAAACTCAATCATAATTTTCCTGATCTTGAGCTGATTTGCATTGTAAGTGATCTTGTGGACCTAAAAATGTTAGTAAGCGAGGAAAAACAAAATAGATATACAAATATAGTAGTACTAAAGAAATAATAATATTTATTATTATCAAAATCACAGTACTTGAATCTAAATTTGTAACAGTGGGAGGCTTAATCACCTGATAACATTTGTAACCCATGTCTCGAAGGGCCACAAAGCTATCATGGGATGCAAAATGTTAGATGGCTGGTGTAAGATCACACCATGTATTTGAATTTGATGATAACATTTTGTAATATTCATATAATTGTCAATCATCACGTGCTAGTAGTACCCAAGTCTTTTGATTTTCATTTTCATCTTTGGAACTAATTGACAAGCACCGTATAATCCAGAATGAACCTCGTTTATGATGTTTATAGCCTCTTATTTATCTAAGAAACATAGCCACATTTAATTGAATGATTGGCGGTATAATGTATTACTCACCAATGCATACGAGTTGACACATTTCTTGATTTGATCGACAACGAACTTATCTCAAGGAAGTTTTCCCTCTTGATGGTAGTCAATTAGTTATTATCTCTAATCTCCTTCTTCATCAGTTGTTAAAGAGGCAAACATGACTTGGGAAGACTGCTTGTTTATATGCTCTAAATCTATAGAAGATAAGACCTGATGACCTTGGATCTTTCACAGGGATGGAGTCTTCTTTGGACTTGTGAATTCCTTTTCAAGATCTATTAAGGCTTCCATCATAGAATTGCTTCCATGGGGGGATTATTTATAAAGCTATAGCAAGAATCCACTCAAGTAGGTGATTGGTGTACTATTGGTATTTTAGGAGTTTAGGATTTAAAACCTTATAGGTTCCATCCATCTGGTTGGTCACCAATTGAGAATCACCAAAGATTTTAATCTCTTCAATTTCCATTAGAATTTCAAGTTCCCGGATGATTATTAGAGCTTCATACTTTGACTCGTTGTTCATACAAGGCTCTGATAAGTGGTAGGATAAGTTCATCATTCCATTTTCTGGTGTTATGCAAAATCATTCCAATTCTGGCTTTTTCAAGGATTATAGATTTTTGGGTTTATCCCCATTTGGAGGATTTCACATATTCAAATTATAGTTACCATACACAATTGTGTGCTTCCTTTAAACTCATGATTTATTAGTCAGGTAAATTATCATTTAAAGAAGAACTACTAGCAGTGGGTGCGCTTCAAGGAAGTAAGTAATGGGTTATCCTTTCATAGTATATAGGGGAATGAAAGTTATCTAAATTTAAAGCAATATCATAGACCATTATGCCAAACATCTTAATAATATAGGCTGGTTCATAAAGTATTACAATGGTTTGACTCTAGAAATCAAACATACTTGGTGGGAAAGCATGTAATGTCTTAGTTTTTGAGCTGCAAAAAATAAAGCAATATAATGGTTCTCGATTGAAGGGTTCCATATTTCTATAGGGAGAAGTCATTAGCTCGGGTAATAGAGATCATTTTCTTTTCCCTCATCATTGAATTGGGCTAGAAGGGCATAGAGTGGCTCATTGAGGTAGCGGTGTAAAAAATAAGAGGTTTCCCCAGAACAGGGGCTGCCAAAATTAGAGGATTTGCAAGGTACTATTTGATGCTATCAAAAGACATTTTAAAATTTCTCATTCATTATAAATTTAGTATCCCTTTTAGCTAGGATAGAGATGGGTTTCTTTCTTCCAAAAAAATTAGAAATAAAAGTTCTTATATACGTTAGTATACCTCGAAGGGACCTTAGTTGAGGTGACATATTTAAGATGGCCTTAATTTTAGTATGATCAGTTTCAATTCTGTGATGCCTCAATACGAAGCCCAATAGAGTTTATCCCAAAAGTGTACTTCAAGGTGTTCATTTTGCATTCGAAGCAGCATAACCACTAAAAAATGACTCTTAATTCATATAGGTAAACCTCTTTGACTTTGCTCTTGATGACCAAATCATTGATATAACACTCAAATTGATTATAAATTAAGTTATAAAATATATGAGTCATGGCGCACGGGTAGATTGCACTAGCATTCTTAAGACTAAATGGCATCACCTTATAATAGAAGATTCCTTTGGGAGTTCTGAACACAATGTTTCTCTCATCATCTAGGGCCATCTTGATTTGATTATAACTAGATGAGTAATCTATTAATAAGAAAATAAGATGCAAAGAATAAATGCCCACCATAAGCTCAGGTATGGGTAAAGGAGATTCAATTTTAGGACAAACCTTATTCAGATCCCTATAGACGGCACAAATTTAGATTTGATTGTTCTTATTTCAAATTAACACACCACCTGCTACTCAAGAGGGATATTATTCTTCTATAATAAATCCAACCTTGACCAATTTCTTGATTTAAAAAATGACTTACTGCTCGATCTTTAATCTGATATGCTGAGGAGCTTATTTGATAGGAATGACATCGTGCTGAATTATAGGTTTTTAGATTGTTATGTCAGCAAGTAAGCCTGGAATTTCATCATATATCTAGGTGAAGCATCCTTAAACTTATAAAGGAGTTGAATTAGATCCCTAAACTCATCCTTACTCAACAATATACTTATGAAGGTGGGGTGAGGGTCATCCTTTGTTGTAAGGTTGATTTCTTTAAAATCATCAACTTTCGATTTAATCTCTTCTTTGAATTCAAGGGGGGCATCCCAAAATTGAAGTTCATCAGAGTCATATGAAGTCTCAAAAAAGAGTTTGTTGAGGGGATCGATATTTTCCATAGGAATATTCTCATATTTAAGATGATTCATTATCATAAGATAATATTTATAATCATCAAATGAACTAATTATACCAAAGCTGATACCACTAATCAAATTTTTTTTTTATTTTTTGTATGCTAGAGGTTTTTGTGGATTTGGGCTTGACTCTTAGTCAATCGAATCAATGCGAGACCTTTAGAGATACGATTTCTAACACCAAAAGAAAAAAAGCCAAAAGGTAATTCTACTAATTTGTTAAAATTTTCCTCCTCAAGGATTACATCATCTTCTTTCATTGAGGTGGATGAGCTAGGGTAGTATTTTTGGAGTTTCCTTACTTCACCATCTAAATTAGGAGCTTCCTTAATCACTAATCCTATAACCCTACAAATAGATTGTGGGGTTAAGGTTAAGGCTTCAATTCTCCTACTGATCTTTTCATACATTATTAATTCACGCTCGTCACTTTGAACTTTTGGAGCATCAACCTTTGGGTCACTATCCTGTTCTAAAGTTAGATCAAATTTTGGAGGAGGATTGATTTTCTTGTAATCAAAAGGATTCCTTGGATCTCGTGCTTCCAATTCTTCATCAAAACTCAATTCCAAATTAATATGGATAGGGGTTGTTTTTCTTTTAGATGAAGCATGGCCTTGAACATGTGCCCGTTAGGACATTCTCCCACCTCTTTGAGGTAACATGTTACATCTTCACTATCTGATTATCGTATTCCCTAAACTTTTGTGTTTTTCTCCATTTGATTCATAAACTTCATTTGAATTCTGATCACTTACTTTTTCCTTAATCTTAATCTCAACTTTAGAACTAGCACATGAACCTTTAGGAGCATAATATGCAGCATCCTTGTAGATATTGATCTCTTGAATATAGAATGGTTGCAAATAACCCTTAATCACATACTCAATGCCATCTCATTGGTACTTAATATATTGGTGTAGAATAGATGGAACCATTCTATATACGTGTCTCCAATCAAAACTAACTGAGCTAAGAGAATTTCTAGGTCAAAAAGTGCTTTAATTAAAGATTTCCTCATCTTCTTCGAGAAGACGAGGGCCTCATAGATGCTCAATTTAGCAGGAAACTTTCTAAGATGAGCTAGGATGTTGTAGTAAACCTTAGGAACATTGAACTCATGACCCACCAAATTTTAAGGAATATTTGATTATTCAGAAGAATTTGGAATTGAATAATTGGAGATTGAAAGTTCGTTAGGGAATGTTAAGTATGAACTTAGTCCCCAAGCTAACCAAGAGGGGGGAGGGGGGGTTGAATTGGTAATCTTTAAATTTTTTTTTTCACAAAGAATGAAAATCGACAGTAAACGCAAAATCACAGAGTCATGCGACTGGTATTGCGATCCACGTTATCATGCGCTGTGAGCAGTCAATTCGATAAAAATATAAGGGGAGGTGTGACACGGTACGCAGACCGCAGATGGCGCGGAAGCGATTACTAGATAAGGAAGATACTAGCAGGGTTTATCAGTGGTTCGGTCAACTCGACCTACGTCCACGTCCTTTGGATGGCACCCTCCAAGTATTGCAACCTGAGCAAAACGTACTCTCTTTTTGCCCAACGGCTAGGCGGGAAGCCCTCACAGGAAGTTTTTTTTGTGGTGTGTGGGTGGGTTACTTAGCATCAGTCCTCTTTACAAATTTACAAATAGACTTCAGAAGAGAAAACAAAGTAAGACTAACCTAACCCTAGACTAAACGCAATCTTGAACTGGCTTCGTCTGCTTCATGCGCCTACCAATTTTTTATCTGAAAAGTTAAAAGCCAACAAGCAGTCCAAGAAGGAATCAACAGTGTTTGTCAATCCGATCAAAAAAAGTCATGGAAAACTAGATCTGTGCAATAATCTCCCACCTTTTTGATGATGGCAAACACAAGTAGGAAATAAGGATTAAGAGGAAACAAAAATAGTTCACTAGAAATTCAAAGTTACATAGCACATGCCCCTTTGTTCCTACCACATCCTACTACCCCCTTTTTATCACAAAAAAACGAGGGTCCAGACACTCAAAAGAAAAAGAGAAAACATAACTAAAACAGTCTAAAAGATAACTACAAAAGACAGGAAACAAATAGCAGAAAAACAACAGATTAGAAAAATGAACGGACCCTGATCCATTAGTGGAGTGGTGGAGGTGCTGCTGGAAAAGTAGCTAGAAGCGTGGTTAACTGAGCATTGAACCAGGCGATGTCCTGGGTCATGCTGGTTTCTGCTGGTGGAGTCAATGTAGTCTATCAAATCTGGCCTAAATCCTCAGGTGCGGTGCTGCCGTAGCGGGCAATGTCCCTCAGATGTTGCTGGCTTCCTGTGCAGCACGTGGCGTCAAAGCGGGTCCTCCCATCGATCAAATGACTCAGATCAACTGATCAACTGATGAGTGCTGGTGGAAAGAGAAGTAGGATCAGGAATGGGAGCGGGATGAGGGAGCCTCCTCTCTCCAGCCCCGCCCAAGGTTCCTCAGGGTGGAGACGAGTACTGTTGAAGGGTACTGAAGACGGTTTGAGTTGAAGGAGTTGAGGAGGTTTGGTGAAATAGGATACTGAAGTTCGGTATTTGGTTTCAAAGGACATAGGCTATGATGGCGTGTCCTAAGGCTAGATGGGTTTCCCTCTGTGACCTGGATCGCAGATTGTGTTGTGATCAATGTATCGAAAATTTAGGTCCAACATATAATTCTTCTATAGCCATGACGTAGAAAGGTAGTGAGGGAAAGTAGAGGGGTGATGTGGATACGGTCCCGCCGACTTTTGGAATTATGGAGGTTGCGAGGTCATGATTGGATTGTCCTAGCATCTTTGACTATAAGAGCTAGTCCTCTCCAACATGGAAAGGTGGCCTTGAATCTGGCGAGAGGAAGTGAGTTTCGCCCGTGGAGCCAGTAAGGTTAGGATCAGAAGCGATTAAGTGCAGCTTAATTCCCGGTAGGTAGAGGTAGCTGTAGAAGATCAACACCATATCCTGATGAGAATGTGGATTTTCGACAGGGACGTCGACCACATCAGGAGGTCAGGGCTGTGGAAGGTTCGGGTTAATACGAAGGCTTTACAAAAAAGTTCTCAAAGAAAACTCCGGTATTGAACGGGAAAAGCAAGAGACAGGATGAAACAAGGGAGTGTGGTAAAAGAACTATTACCGGGTATAGAATGTGGGTAGATTGATGATTTTGAGAACAGTTATCCCAACACTACTTTGTAACGATGGTGAAGGCAAGTTCATTTCTGTTCCCTGAAATGGAGGGTCAAATCCTAGCCCTTCAAAGAGAACTCAACAAGAAGTTTTGTCGAACATGCTTCCCACCAGCCAATAGAGAGGAGTTGCAAGAAAACATAAAAGGAGAAGAGGGTGAAAAGTGAAAACCGATGCTGGAAACAACCATAAATTGTTAAAGGAAACGGATGGGATATCGTCCTGTCCGATCGTCAGAATCGTCCAGCCATATGGCTCAATAATTTGCGTCAGGCAATAGGTTAAAAGATGGTCCAATCGTTCGGGCCAATCGAGAGTGCGGGCAGAGCTTGATTAGACACAGGTAGATCGTCCCGAGGATCAATCCAGACGACGTAAAAAAGCAGATCGTGCTGAGCCGATTAGTGTTCATCCAGGACCGATGCATTAATGAATTGAATCCGTACGGCCGAGTTAAAAATGTTTTAAAATCACTGCACCGGTGTATCGCCAGACGAACAGTGGATTGGCCGACCCGATTTTTCCATAATCGATCGTACGGGGCCGATTTTAAGATTCAAACGTGCTTGACACATGGATCGTCAAAGGACGATCCTAATGGTATCGGACCAGGACGATGCACCATAAAATACATCGCCAGTTAAAAATTTATCGGCTAGGACTATCATCATGATTATAACGAGTTTGATCAAATGTCCAGGACGATAAGATCGGTCCAGGACGATGAGTTACAGCAAGCATAGCCAAAGGTCAGCGAGACTGGATTTTCGAGAGAATCTTGCCCTATCGTAAGGGAACGATAAGGTATCGGCTTTGGAGATGTGACTAGAAAACCTACAAAACCAAGAAACGATGTGATGATCAAGGCCCTCAATAAATTTAAACAAGAAACACGACAAAAAATTACGTAATACAAAGCAAAAAATACAAGGGAAATAAAAACAAATATTTTGAATTTAATTTTTCGTAGTATTTTTTTTTGTTTTATGGAGGCATCATAATGAGAATCTCCTCAAAGAAGTTAAGACTTTTAAGTTTCAAAGAGAATCAAGGAGTTTAACATCCGCAAATCAGAAGAAGGTAGACATTTGAGCAATCTTCTTGATCTTTGGTTGTGATATACTTTTGGTGTATATAGCTTTTCTTTCAATTTGGCTTTCATTTGGCCTTTTCCTTTTTAACTCTTACAAGCTAGAAACTCTTTAATATACCCTTAAACTTACTTGGAGTATATCCTCCAAAATATTTAGAGATAACGAGCTCTCTCTCTCTATACATAGGGAAGAAAATCCAACCAGAATGAAAAGTATGTGATAATGCATTGGCAGATTTTTAATAAAACTTGAAAGATAATATAAGAATCTTTGGCTATTATCGAATAGATTTAATGTGAAGATATAGAAAAGGACGTTAATAAAAACAAACAAAAACAAAAAACCATGGTTAAGATAAAATGAGTTTAGACTTTTTGTTTTAAGAGAAGAAAATCATACCACTAATAAGGGTCCAGAAGGTGGGAAAACATCAACAGTGATTTTTTCTTTAACCAATTAGAAAAGTCTAACAGCTATCTCCAAAACTCCAAAATCTAAAAGCTTGAAAAGATTCACCTCATAATGTACACCAAACAAACAAAAAAAAAAACAAAATTGAAAGCAAAGCAACTAGAACAAACACAAATCAACGCACAAAAACTAGCACAAAAATAATAAAACTAAAATTTCAGGCAAGTTATAAGGCCGCGAGTTTTTAAGCATTTTTGAGCTGCCAGCTCTTATGTCCCAGTTATCCTAATGCTTCCCAGAGGTTCTTTGGTGAGAGCACACTGCAAAACTCAAACAACAAGTCATGATTTAGGAACCAAGGGTTTATGGCCCTTCTTAGAAAAAGTAAAGTGCAATGGCAGATTGGTAACATGTTGTGAAATCGTGTAATCTTAGGTTCCTACACCCAATGCTGTAATAGATGAACGGTGGCAAGTTGTGTGAGATGTGTCCTTAGCATTGCACATGAGAAACATCTAACTCTAGAGAAAAGGTTTCTTAAATGGTTTGAGTTAATTAATGGCTCTTCCTAGGTTCTGCGCTATAAGGAGTCAAAAGTAGATGTCATCCAATTTTTCTTACATTTATTCCCAAATCCATTCTGAATCTCAAGTTGTTCTTTTTAATGCTATCATTATCACATCCTATTTTTCTCAATCTCCTTAATTAGATTTTCTTAAGAGATCATAATTAAGTGAGGTGTGAGAAACTTTTTCAATG
>NW_021318840.1:251934-266177 GCF_001605985.2 Dendrobium catenatum | reverse complement strand
CCCTCTCATGCTAAGACACTTTGAAAGTAGGTCCATTTCACTATCTTCATATTTTATAAGTCACTTGCACACACATATGATGACATCCATACTAGAGGATGAAATATATACCAATGTGTTCTTTGGTTGTTGTGTGTGAGGTTATTGGAGCTATTTATTTGGGGCCTCTTCACAATATCTAAACCCTAATTGAGATGCTATAACAAAAACGCATGACTACACGACTTCTTTAATCTCTCTTTGAGAAAATACTTCCAATTTGAATGAGATATCTCGACTGATATCACACATGATTGCCTAGGTAAGACGTGTGTTGAATTCGTACTATGTGAAACTAATTTCTTAGATATAAATCGTGCACTCTTTCTTTAGATTCACATTTATTCAAAACTAAACGCGAAACAGTCATTAGTTGGGTTCATAGAGATGATTATATACTTACTGATATTCATTTCTAATTGAAATATCACGTAACAAATTATCAATTTTCTTATAGCATTTTAATTAATTGACTGAGACTTAGGATGTTTGAACATTGCTGGGGGTCTCACTATTTGCACTCTTAAATAGATTGAATGGTCCACGACTTAATATTCATGATTAGATATAAATACCTTTTTAATTTAACACTTTGACACTCACATACTTCAAAGAAAAACAAATCAACTAACACAATTTTGACTAAGTCCATAATCTGACTAATTTAGGATAAGTTAGATTGGAGGGAATTAAAACTATTATACTGATAACAGTCTAACATGGATATAAAAGATATATAAAAATTCTTATCATCGGTACTAAAAATTTTATATATTGTCAGAATATTGCTTCTATAATATAAATTAGATTCTTGGAATAGTTTAGAAGTGCTAAATAACATCTTATCCCCATTATCTTTTCATAGCTATTGAATTCATTGATAATATTGTTTGAAACTACAATTTTTTTTATAGAGGAAGATTTATGTTTTAAGTGTTTTTACTTGTATGTATATGATATATCGCTCATATGAGTCTAATATTAATCCGAACTGTTATTACTAGGAGTCAACCTTATTTCTCTCATGAGTAGTTTTTGAATATTTTTCTCATGTCCACTCTTTTCATTTCTACGCGATTTTAGACTATGATTAAAAGACTTATGCTGACTTCTTACAGTTAAATACTTTATAAAAAATAATATACAAATGAAAATCAGCTTTCACTTATTTGATGAAATCAAAACTTTCTCAAAATCATTATCGAGAATTTCTTTGATATATACCTTATATGCTTTACAACTATACTTCATAAGGATGCATCAAATTTAGTTAACTTTACGCTCTTGTATCGCTTCAATAACATACATGCGGAATGTTAAAATTCATATTTGCGACACATTTCTTATCAATACGTTATAGTATCGTTCTCTTAAGAACATGCACAAACGAGTGATCTAAAAATTCATTGATTTTATTTGAGTTAATCGATTATTGACAAATTTCGCAAATACATACGAGGATTTTTAAACGAAAATCTTGCATTTCTCCTTTAGTGGTCGAGATGCCTTTTGTTACACGTTTATACTAATCACGTTAAGAGATTTAATAAATAGGGAAGAAGAAAGATGATCAACATTCTCCCCTGTTTTTGTTTTTCTCATATCTTGCACATGAGTTAACGCCGATTAAAGCATAAGCGCCTGTGGATTTATTTGTCAAGTTATAAGATCATTCTAATATGAAGGTTAAAACAAGATTTTAATCAAAAGAACATTTCAAGTCTATCACATCGTCAGAAAATGATTTTTCTTTCTCTTCTAGAAAATGAGATATATTACAAGAAGGCGTTATGATCTTAGTAGAAAACAGTTTGCAACGTTTAAATGTCATTTATGGTGGTTGAGGAGAAAAGTTTCAAGCTTTAAAGAAATCAAACTTCATAACTTTCAACTTACACCACCCTAAAATCTCTTTAGTTTAAGTCCGCTTTTACGGCTATCCTTACTAAGACTTCTCCTGGCTTTGTCGTCTTACGGCCAGCCAATCCATTTACAATCCTCTTTCAGGTATAAGTCCTCCTACGTGCATCCTATTTTTAGACATTTGGAGTTAGAGAGTAAGCATCCTAGTGGCATCTAATCTTCATGCCCGAGGAGAAAGATAGCATCCCCATGCAGGCTTATTCTCTTTCCAATTATATCTAAATCTAATTCTGTCCTTTAAGTAAAGTCCACTCATCTATGGCTTCTTATTGACATCATTTGAAGTATAGTGTAGTAAGCATCCCTAGTGCTCCTCTTAATATATCCATCGAGGAGAGGAGGTATGGATAATTAGCAAATTCCCCAGCGGCATTCGTCTTCAGAATTAAATTCTAATCTTAAAATCCTATCTTTAGTAATTGAGATCCTCCTACGTGCATCCTCTATTGACATCTTATGGTAGTTAGGAGATATGACTATCCGCTAGTGCATCCTAATTCTTTTTCGGCTCCCGACGGAGAAGATTACATAGCATCGCCAGCGGCATCTTTCTCTTATTATAATCTTAAGAATCTTTAAATACTGATCCTCTATGGTTGTACGGTGTGAGTCCCACACTTAGGCTTCCTTTGCATATGATCTTTTGATCCCTCTGGAGGTTCGGTGTGAAGTCCCACACTTATAGGCATCCTTTCCTCAACGATCATTGTGCTAGAGTTTTGGAGAACGCCCCTCGTGGAACCATCACTAGTGTAATCTATCTAAATCGATTCATCTTATGCATCTAGGTAGTTCTGATTTTGCTCCCCACGTTTATTTTAGGCTTCACTATTTTCGGTTATCTGATCTATACTAAGGTTAGGATGTGAGTCCCCACAACACTGATTCTATCACATTATGGCATCCTCTCTCCTACTTCACGTTATAATGTAAATCCGCTAGAGTTAGAGAAGAACTCACCCACTCGGTGGCTACATCACTAGTGTAAAACTTACAAATTATTCATTAACACTTTTGGAAGATAATTTAGGTTAGGACAATCTACTCTCATAGGTTAACTACTCTATTTCTAGAAGACGCCTCTAGTTTATTGGGGTTTTGAGTTAGGTATAATGCCAACTTGGTGGCATCGGCTTCTCTATGATTAATAGAAAAAGAAATATAATCTAACATATTGATCCTTTCAATTAATTCTTCAATCAAAATTCTTTCACGCTCCTACTTTTCATATCAATTCTTTTCAATACACTATGCTCTTCTTCATACGCTTGATTTATTGGAATTGATACTAACTGTATAAATTTTATGCTTAGTTCATATTTCATTACTAAGCCGGACCACATATCTCAATACTATCCAACAACGTTAATCAAATCTAATTCGTTTCGATTACTCGAATCTCTATAGAATTGATTTTATCCATTTAGATTATCTAATAATAGACATTCCAACAATTTGTTTCAGGAGAACTCATGTACTCCAGTGCACTTCAAGTTTAATTCTTGGGTCTAGTTTGATCGGTTGGGTCACCTGCCACATGACGCTACTATGATAAACTGTTGAGCACGTTATTATTCATCGCCCTATTGGGGGTCAACTTTGTTGACCCATTTTTATGGGCAATCTCCTACGAAAACTCTTGCAACTAGGGTTTTAGTGCCTAGTGTAGAATGTCTCACCCATAGGATTTCCCTTAGGTGGACACCCATTGACGTTTAGCGTCGACATCGAAATCTATCCATTCAAATCAAATCAATCAATCAAACTCAATCCAAATTATTATTCAACTCCAAAACGAAATACAAAATCAAACATTAACTCGATGATCGAGTGTCGATTTTATAGATGCCTCCGACTTAACCATTTAACATCGTCATTATGTAATAATACTTAATAATACTTGTTTTCATATTTTTATTTTCAATAATCTAGTAGTATATCTTCATGTATAACTAATACATAATTAATATTATTAGTCAAGGTATATATTACGATTAAGCCACTTTACTCATAATAATGTATCACCTAAAATACTTCAGGTAATTTATATAAAAGTTCTAAATAATCTATATATATAATATTTAATTAGTTAGTTGTATAGTCGATATATATACTCGTTGTATTCTACAAATATAATATAATAATAATAAATAATAATTGAGATCATAGATAATATATTAATAATAATATGGAATATAATAATAAATAGAAGATTATAATTCCAATAATTTGTCTAGATTTTATTATTACATGTATGATCCTAAATACCTATTAATCTTCTTTTAAAATAAATTCAAATGCAAAAACATGTGATTTTGAGCACGAGAAATTCAAAAGGGCGGTTAGGGTTAAAGGTTGAGTAACCGAGTTTCTTTCCTGACCCCACTCCTCTCTTTTTTTTTAGTAACCAGACCACACAGATCTTCTGCTCCTCACTATTTCGCGAACTGCTCTCTCCTGCTCTCAGATTCGCAAGGACATCTACGCGTTCATAGCATTAGCAGATTTGCCGAACTTTCACCTCCTATTTCCTCCCCTGCAGTTCGGACGGCCTCCAGAGATTAAGGCACGATCAATCCTCTCTCCTTCACTCTCTTGCAATTTCGCAAATAGACTCCACCGAAGATCCCGATCTCTCTCTCTAGTTCGTGTGAGAAGAAATCTTCACCAGCAGCCCAATATCAATATTTTTGCCATTCTCTCAATTCGCAGAAGCTCCATTCTGCTCGAGATAGCAGAGAGGGACCCACTCGCAGATACACTCTCCTTCTTCCTCTGTTTACGCTTACTATTTTACCCAAGTCTCTAGGATAGATTTTCCAAAATCCGAGCTCCTTTGTTTCTCTGCCGACCAAGAAGACCCTCTTGTATTCTTCTCTCTATTAGCCAAGGTAGGCGGCAGCGATCGGACTGAATAACGAACGCCCGTTCGACCTCTCTGCCGCTGTACTCACGTGCCCTTATGGATTTCCGGTTGCCATAGGCATCATCCGCACTCCGGTTTACTTTGGCCAATGGAAGTCCACGGACATTCGGACTTGGAAAGGCAATAAGCCCTCATCTAGTTTTCTGCCTCTCAGACACGAGACACATCTGTAAATCCCCTCTCTAGATCTTATCTGAGGGGATGAGAGGAAAATCTGTATCATCTACTATCGTTCCATCGTTATATTCTTCTTTGTTTGATTAGGGATTGGATGATAAGCACAAATGAGGGTATTATAATTGGAAATGTGATTATTTAGATGGCTGATCATGAGAAATGTAATGGTACGATTTTTTTGTAGCGCTTAAAATATATTTTATGTTTTAATATCTTAAACAAACAAATGAGTAGAGATTTGGTTATGCATGAAGTATTTTTTGAAATTGTAGATAACTTTACTCAATAGGTTTTCTTGCTATTGGAACACTTTTTCTCTTTGCTAAAGAGTTATTTTTTTAAATATCAAATAGTTGATGCAAAATCCTTCCAGGAATGAGGTTCTTATAGTTTTTTCTTTAAAAAAACACCAATAAAGATATCTTCCTTCTTATTATGAAAACTAATAATTTTTGGGCTTGGGAAAGAATAAAATGGGTTTAAATTTCTATAGATTTTGATAGAAATCTTTTCTGTATCTAATATACTATGGGCTTTATTATGTTCTTTGCTCTTTCGATTATAGAACATTTTAGTGGATTTTCTTTATGTAGTTAAGGATTTTTGTTTTACTTATCTCAATTCTTTACAAATTTCGATATCGCCTGTGTATGATTTTTTAAAAATTGTTTCTTGACCAGTTTATTGAGATGTTATTGTCATACTCATCATGTTTTGTTGATTTACCATTAAAATTAATCTAGTATGTTTCCCTTTATACCATATATTTCCATGATTCAACATTTTTGAGTTTTCATAGTTCAATATTGCAAGGGTGGTGGTCTTTATGTTGGGAAAATTGGTTGAATAAGTTTAAGATATGAAGTTTTCCATAATTCTACTTTCTTTTTAATAACACTTTTTTTACAATTTGTTTTTGAAAAAGGAAAATTAAAAAAGAATTAGTAGTATGAATGGTGTTTTGGGGTGCGTGGTTTTATAAGAATGGTTATAATTATATGATTGCCATCAATTCCTTGTTAAATTCTTATGTGTTCTCACGTTTCATTTAGCATATAAGTATAGGTTTTTGAGAAAGATGCTTTGGAGGAGAAAGGTACAGTATAAACTGATTGAAGGAATGGGTTGTGTAATTCTAGAGAAGTTTTTTGTATGATTTTGAAAAATTAGTTTGTTGAATGAGGGTATTCTGTGAGGAAAGGATGTTTGTGTGAGTTTTGAGAAACAATGTGAAACTGGGATAAGTTAAGAAGGTTGATATTGGAGATTAAAAATGTGAGTAAGTGTCGCGAAGGTTTATGTTGAAGAACAAATGTTTTTGAAAGAGGTTGAGAATTAAATTAGATTGTTAAGAAGTTCTAAAAGAATTTGTGATGATGGATAAAGTTTATGTTGGAAAAGATGAGACATCGATATTTGTTGAAAAAAGTAGACATTAATAGGGCGATATGATAAGGAAGAAAGAATAAAGCTCAACCGCAATATGAGCCGCTATTGGAATTTTATAGAATGAAAAGTGTAACTGATTTATTTGAAAGTGAAACTATGTAAATTTTTCAGCAAAGAGATGGACCAGTGGATTGTTGGAGAATTAGTTGCTTTGGTTTGTGGAAAGTAAAAATTGTTTTCGTGTAGAGATTGATAGTTTTTTGGATGAAATTATTGAAAGTAAAGCGTCTCTCTTCCTTTTTCTTTCCCCTTTCTATTTCCGCCTTCTTATTCTTCGAGATAAATAATGGAAAGATATAAGAGTATACTTTCTAAAAGGTAAGTATGTTCAAAGAGTGCAATCAACAAAGCCAGATGTCAGCCCGCGAAATGTTATGATCTTTATTTCCCAGTAAATTTCAATCATTTCATTTTTATTTTTATATAAAATGTAGATATTCTAATCCTTGTTTTCCTATTTTATTTGGCATGAACTTTGAGGAATGGTCCTTGTCTAGGGAACAAAAGTATAGGAGCTAATGACGTCAGTCAGCCTCCATCCAACCGGGTAGAAGGTGGTACGGGCGGCACGCACGGTCGTAGCTCCGGTTGACTGTGAGTATTCTACATACTTAGAAAACTATTAGAGGGCCGCTCTTGATGTGGTATATGTTTGCGAAACCTTCCTTTAGGTCCCTGTAGTAACTTCAATTTTATTAGGTTTTTTTTATTTACTCTATGATCCTCTAAACTTCCTTTTAATACACAGGCGTAGCATAAGGGTTAGTATAAAAACAATTTTTAACCGCCTTATATAACAGTAGTGCCAATTTAGAGGATAAAAATTAGGTCGGGTCTTAAAAAACTTAGTTTTCTTATCGATGCATGTGACCTTTAGGGTAGGAAGACTATACCCTAGAAAAGGCTCTAGTGATCACCTCTTGCACCGTTTCGATTAGTGTAATATCTTTAAACTAAAACTCCAATCAATTAGAAAAACTTTTAGGCCAATATTTGACCTATGGACGACATCATCAATAACCTCACAACATTTCTGCACGGACTTTAGAATAATTGTTTGCTAGGTACAACCGACTCTACGTTTTTCATCAGGTTAGGCGGTATTTATTTCCATTACTAGCATTGTGACGGTTGGTTCTCGATTTTCACTCGCAATGTTGGATGGTAAATTGTTGGTGTGTTGTGCTAATTACTTACTTTTTATGTATTCCTGGTGATGTATGATTTGGACTTGGACGTTAGATTCCCCTAGGGCTAGGAGCGGATTTTCGATATTGTGAAGGTTTAACATTGATTAATTCTGCAGGTGGCCACACTCATATTGCAGGTGCAGATGAAAAAGGGGCTATTAATTAGTAATAATAGTTAATGACATAGTCAGGTGCTTCAGCTGCTTCGGGCACCAATAAAAAGAGTTGTGGCCACAGGAGGTGTGGGCTAATTGATATTAATTAATAAATGTAAACATATAACTGCTTATGGATAACCCTGCAGGTGTCTAGAATTTTCATTTTCTTTCTGTGAATCGTCAATGTAAACTCGTAAATGTGTTTGAAAGTATAAGTGAATGTGATTTTTGAAAGTGGGTATCACACCCGCAATTTGAAATCTACACAAAGGAGTTGATATACGCGTTTAAAAGGATTACTTGGCTCTTTCTTTGAAATGCAAAATATAGGATGATTTTCTTATAGTGTTTCAAAATAAGGCCCAAAGGGCCCAAATACCACGGACTCGAAGCCCAGAGATAGAACTCGATATGTATCCAGTAGAAGGTTGTGAATGAGCAAGATTGTCAGCAAGAGATGAGAATAAAAGATTCAAGGAACGTTATATCCCAGTATCAAGAAATCACTTGGCATCATTCTTAGGATTAAACCGGGTTTGTTGTCAGATGGTGCCCGGCGCACTTTTCTTTTGCCTGCAATTTTCTGGGTGTAATATGACATTGGACATTGGAATATGTTATATTTTGGCCCTTATTGTAATTTATTTTGTTTTTACGTTCTGCAGTAGCTTTTTTCTTTAGGGCTCTTTTCATGTCGTTGTTTTTGTTTCGCGCTGGATTCGACATCGGAGCGATTTTTTTTTCGTAGAGGGTACGACTAAAAAATTCTTTTAGCTTGGTTATAGATTAAATAGGAATACTTTTAGGCTCACTAGATAACATCTAACGTTTAGAGTTACAGCTCGAAGTTCGGTAAGTCAGCATAGCATATTTAATACTTTCACATCTTCCTTATGTTAGGGCACCTCTTCCCGCTGCGGGTTATGGGCAGCCACTTGCACCTATTTGAAGGTGGGCAGTTCTGTCAAGGAGGAGTTGTGCTATCTCTATGGGAAAAACCTACTTTTCTAAGCCTATTCTCTAAAAACTAGGGCTTCCATATTTCAATTGTTATGCTTGAGTCAATTAAGCATGCAGTTGGCCATCTATGATACACATATTAAAGAAGAGTCTAAAGTATAATGTGCATTTATATTCTGGTTTTAGTCCCTACAATAAGTTGAAGGGACATATAGGGTTTGTGTCTGTAGATGATCGGCCCCTATATCTTAATTTCTTAAACTTAGCAAACGTCGCCTACCACATCTTTCATAAGAGGCCTGATACATGGTTTTAAAGCGGCCTAGGTGGTTTAGCTTGCTCCCCAATGACCAGGGCCGGGGTAAAGGTCCATATTGCATATCATTTTAGTTAGGTTTCGGGTCCACTACTCTGTAGTACCCAAATTAGATATACGGCTTCTGAGGCAGATTTCTTTTTAGATCTTAAGTGCCCTCGCCCCTCCGGGAATGGGATTAATCATAAGAGATTCTATAATATACAAATTAGATCAACTTCTTTAAACATAAAAACTTTCTCCTAAATTAGTAAGCCCAAACATAGGATGACTGAGGTTGCCTTTGGCTTCTCAGAATCCGGTCCTACCACGATTCTCCTCCTTTGACTCGCTAATTAAATGTTTTAATCACATTGAGCGGGTAATTTTTCTCTCTAGTGAAAACTGGGCTTTCTATTCTCTCTACTATTTGGGCCTATAGTAATTTTAACTTTTAGTTAGGTCAAATAGGATTGTATGAATTATCACTGCGGTTTAATGGCGAGAAGTATTATCACGTTCAGTGAGTTTGGCTCGTCGATAGGATGTAACTCTATTGAACTATAGGGGCTTGTGTCACTTAATCAGAATTTGTAGAACCCCAGATTTCTAATATAACGTGTTTTATTCCAATATAAACATTTAACGACAGTTATCTTTGGGACATTGCAGATTATACTTCATCTTTCTAAAAACTTCCTTTCTAATTCTATAAATCATGTTTGTATAGGATGATTATTATTGCTCGGGGCTTAATTATCTAATTTTCTACTTATTATAATTCAACTTAGAAATTGATTGATCTTTTATAAAACTCATATTATTATTTTTGGTGTCTTGAAGAATGTTATGTTCGTCTTTTTCAAGATTGATATAAATGATCTCCTTGCTTTTATATATCTAAATAAAGAATGAACTTAAAATTTTTCTCAAAAGGGGCATTTATTTTAATATTTTTAAACACATTCTTTATGAATTTCATATTCATCTTTCGAGATGATATATTTTATCTTTTGACTGTGGGTTTGATTATTTAGAAATATTAATTTTCCAAAAACCTCATTTGATAATACTGTAATCTATTATATTGAATATTGTGTCGTTCTTTCGAGATTGTACTTTATTTTCTTAATGGCAGTAAATTACAAAATAGGAGAAATCAAATCTGCGTGGTGACACAATTTTTCCCACCAAGAAATATCTAAATTTGACCTGATTTGAAACTTCTTAACTCAAATCTAATTTGTTTATTAATTGAGTCATAACGTTTGTTTGAGTCTTGACTCACCTTCAAGTTGCCTGACCCAATTTGGATGAGTAAACCATTTGGCATACGTATGTTCTTATGGGTACAAAAAGTGACACGCAAGAAAATTCTTATGCATTTGGATAAGGCATACGAAACATATATCCATTCTTATATCATAGTTAAGTAAAAACTTTATCTCACCAAGTTTAAAATGTATTTAGCTACAAGATTTGTATAGCTTTATCAATAATATGCATTTTAGGTTTACATGCATTATCTATATGTGAAATATTTCCCTACCAACATATAAAGAATATATATTTTTAGCTATGCAATGAATCAATTATTTGTGTAGGAGAAAGATTACATGTAGTTGTTATTCTCTTCACTTTAGAATTTAAGCTGTCAAAGGTAGACAAATCATTCAAATTTAAAGTAATATAAGAGTAATAGACCAGGATTTCATCTAACTTTGTTTCAACCAAATGTAATATAATGCATGCCTCTTGGATTGACATTTAATAAAAGATGCCAAGCATGCATTACAAAGACAAGTGGGTCTTATATTTTCACTATTGTTACATTGTTCAACTATAAAAAGAATTTCCCCACTTACAAAACTAATTGAGAGTTGGGATAAACCTCATTATTTATAAAGAATTCAAATATGCTTGCAACAAGAGAAGTTGTTGAAATTGAGAGATTTTTGTATCTCAATTTTCATTCACACTGATGTTTGAGGATTGTTGGACCATAAGGATTTAAGATATTTAAAAAGAAAAAAGAAAAACTATGTAGTTAATAATGTAAATTTTAAATTGATGGATTTTTTCTTTCTTTTGATACTTGAGTTATACTACCCAAATTTAAATAGTCGAATATTTATTTTGATTGATGGATGAAGATATCATGCCTAACTATCTTCATACATAAAGCATGCAATTGTATCATGTATAGTTGTTGATAGAGAATTAGCAACACTCATACAAATCAAATGCCAGTACAACTAAATGAATCTCTTAAATACATAATGAATGTATCAAATTCTTAAAAGGTGTAAAATTAATGTAGAGGTCTTACTTAGAATAGAAATATCTCTTTGAACTCACATTTACTAGAAAATGTATAGCTAACCATGGAAAGATGGAATACACTTATTGGGTAGGTGATGGTGCTAGATTTTGATCATCTCCTATAACCATGCTAATTACTTTGCATTTTAAATGGTTGTGATTGGTTCTATCATTTTCTATTTTTACAAAATTATTATCATTTTAGCAATATCAATCCCAATAAAGTAAAAGCACAAAAAAATAGAATGAATCAAAATCAAGGCATATAAGGGATGATGGTGCTCTTATCAGTCATGACTTGACCTTATGGTAATTTGCTCCAATATTTACTTGGTCATTTAATCTAAGCTATGAAGTTTTGTGGTTTGCTTTGGAAAATATATTTATAACATTGCTCCCCCATCCTAACAATAATAGAATAAGATATGTTGGTTCATTCTGTAACAAAAATTTGAAGAAGTAATAATAATAGAATTTAAACAGAACATACTCTTTTGAATATTGAATAATAATCCATCATACCTTTATACTATAATGTGATTAAAAAAATCTATATGAATGCAAGTATAACATAAATCTACAAACTAACTTGCTAATTGATGGAGAGAATTAAGTTTCATACATAAATCATCTCTCCTAGCAAGTAGCAACAACTATCCAAACATGGTACATTATGGAAATCCATAAAATAAAAAAAATAGTATATAGTTAAATGAACAGTTAACTAAGCTCGTAATATATATATGTCAATATCAAGAACTCTCACATCATAACAAGTAATTTAAAAGAATTAATTATAGTATGTTTATTTAAAAATCAACATCATTACTTACATTTGCATTAATATTATTCTTCATGACATTTTATATATCTACATCAAGTTCAGATTCCATGATATTAACAAAAAGGAAGAAACATATTATCAATAGTGATGAAAATTTGTTTTCTTAATAATGACTAATAAGCAAAATGATTCCTTGATCACTATATAGCCAATCTTTTGCACATGTCTCAAACTTCAAATGAGGTTGTTAAACCTTGTTGAACTTCCAAAGGCATACCAAGAGGGGGGGGGAGGGGAATTGGTATTTTAAAAACTTATATTTTTTAAAACATTTCTTTGAAAATATTTTAACCAAATACACAAGCAGAAGCAAACAACAAACAACCAAATAACATATATATATATATATATTTATATGATATATTAATTATACCCTTAAATAAAGGATACTATATATAACTATATATATATATATATATATATATATAATATACTATATATATATATATATATATATATTATATTATATATATATAATACTATATATATATATTTGATTTTGTAGAAAATCGAACAGAAGATATTTTATTCTTTTTTTTTTTTTTGGGCCTTTTTTTTTTCTCACAAAAATCAATCCAAAGCAATCACAATACTTTCAGCCCTGATTTCCAAGATTATAATATGCAAGAAATTAAATATGTGAAAAATAAAAGTGCTAAATAAAAAAGTAATGAACATACCAAAAAACATTATAGTGCTTTGGTCAAGCCTTGACCTACTTTCACTCCCTGGAGTCCTCCTCTTTAGGTATTATGCTAATAATTTAGGGGCTCTTTTTTATCTCCCACATCAAAGCTATTGCGAATCTATTTTCATGAATTATGATTTTGATGATAACAAACACTCTTGTTTCTCTACAACTGCCTTGCCTACTGACATTTCAGGACCACAAGATCAGAGGCAATCAGAACCAGCTCATGATTGGGTAGACTAGGTCTGAGTCAGTTGGTAATGTACTTTTTCTCTTTCTTGAGTCAATTATAATCTTTGAGGTGTTTGACGCTAAGTAACCCTACATACACACACTTGAGTGATTTTTCTGTCTGAATTTAGAGTTCTCTAATTTTGCTCATATCGGCCGTAACGATATTTATATCGGCCTGCATGATTGGTTCAAAAATAGAAACCCTAATCAGGGCATCATGGTTAAGGTAACCGTCATTAAGCCGATCGTCCTAGATGATATTATATCAGCCAGGATGATAGGCTTAAATCAGAAAGAATCAGTCACCATGATCTATTTAGATATTCTTTATTTTAGGACATGTTCCAGGACGATATACTATCGGCCTGGACGATGCAGTACAATTATGCCTAAATTTATCTGGTAATTAAGGAAAGTAATTGAGGCTAATTTCATAATCACATTGACCGGGCTGATTGCAGGATCGGCCTGGATGATGGCATGGATGATTGACATCGGCCAACTTCAATTCAGGGTGATGTCCAGAATGATTTGGCTTGAATTTGAACTAATTAGCTAGGATGATATCCTATCGGCCTGGACGATGTGACCAAAATTATTCTAATTGTCCCATACTGATTGCGCTGATTGAGAAAAATTTATGTTGATCGGCCAGGCCGATAACACTATCAGTGTGGACGATAAAGTTAGTTTATATAAAATAAGAGCTATTATGAAGCTCTTCTATTTAAGATCTCTTTCTCTACCTTAGAGGAGATCTTTTGCTGCTGTCTTGACCTGAGAAAGCCTAAAGGAGAGGGAGAGACAGGGAGAGGGAGAGAGGATTTTAGGAGGGGGAGCTTGTGAGGGGGATTCATAAGGGTTGCTCCAAGCATTATTCCACTTCTTCTTCCACTAAAGTCTCTTGTCCTTAGAAAGGTTGAGAGAGGTGAGCTTCAGCAATCAATCAAGGTTCTCTGCTTGCTTCAGGAGGAAGCAAAAGGAGTTGGGTTCTCTGCCTTGCAGGGGTTGGCAGAAAGAAGTTTTTATGAGGGC
>NW_021318840.1:245900-251834 GCF_001605985.2 Dendrobium catenatum | reverse complement strand
TGCTAGCAGAGTATTCACCCCCTTTGTATTTTTAGGTATGAATACTACTTGTTATATTTTAAATAGGGTGAATGTTAGATTTGAGCTTAATAAGACACCCTATAAACTCCTTAAGGGTAGGATACCCAACATTTCTCAATAAAATCTCTTTGGCTATAGATGCTTCATCTTAATCAATGGAAAATTACCCTTAGGACATTTTGATCCTGATTTTGATGAAGGTGTATTCTTGGGTTACTCATCTATAGGTAAGTCCTATATAATCTTCAATAAGAAGACCCTGGTAGTAGAATAGTCTACCATATGGTATTAAATCAATTAGATAGGACCTCTAAATCTAAACCCAAAGAAGAAGAAGTGGACGTTATTAAAGGGGTAGAAGCTATTGCTACAAGAGAGATAGTAGAATCTCATGAAATATTTCCTAGAGAATGGAGATATTCTTATAGTCATCCTAAATAACTTATTTTAGGAGACCCATTTGAAGGTGTTAGAACTAGGCATAAACTTAAAAAGGAAGTTAGTCATTTAACTTTATATCTATGATAGAACCAACTAATATAGATCAATCCCTAGCTGATGAATTCTGGATACTAATAATACAAAAAGTACTAAACTAGTTTGTTAGAAATAATGTTAGGAACTAATCAAAAGATCTAAGGACCATAGTATCATTGAAACAAAGTGGGTTTCAAAAATAAGTTGAAAGACTCTAAAATAATAGTAAGGAATAAGGCCAGATTAATAGCTAAGGATTATAATCAGATTGAAGGAATAGATTTTGAGGAAACCTTTGCCCCTATAGCTAGATTAAAAGTCATAAGAGTGCTAGTAGCCTTTGCTTGCTTTCAGAGTTTTAAACTATATCAAATGGATGTTAAGAGGGTCTTCTTAAATGGAGTGATTCAAGAAGATATTTATGATAAGATACACCTAGGTTTTGAAAATTCTCAATTCCCAAATCATTTATTTAAATTAAAGAAAGTCTTGTATGGGTTGAAGCAAACATCTACAGCCTCGTATGAAAGGCTGGGCACATTCCTTCTAGATAGAGGCCTTATTAAGGGTAGTGTAGACACCACTCTCTTACTAAAGGAAGAAGCTGAAGACTTAATCTTTTTCCAAAATTATGTTGATGATATCTTATCTGAATCTTTGTCCAAAATTGACACAAAAACTTGTATTTGACCCGAAAACCCAAGTTTGTCCCATTTTTTACCCAAAAATTGAAGATTGACCAAATTTTTGACCTAAAAACTATCAATTTTGGGTCAACCCTAGGTCATTCATGTCGGGTCAGGTTGACCCAGACCTAAATTAGGTAGAGTTTGGGTCCAAAAACCTGACCCATTTTAAAAAATGGGTTAGGTTTGGGTTGACCCGAATAATGCCGTGTCAGTTTTGGGTTTGACCAGAACCTGACCCATTGACCCGAATTGACACCCCTACCATTTTAGGCACTCTAAACCTAAGAATATGGTATACTAAACACAACACTTCTTTTGAAATCATAGGATATTCAGATTCTAATTTTATAGGATGTAGGTTAGATAGAAAGAGCACTTATGGAATGTGATAATTCATAGGACAATATTTAGTCTCTTGGTCCAATAGAAAATAAAACTCAGTACCCTTTCTATAATTGAGGTAGAATATATAGTAGTAGGGAGCTGTGTTGCTTAAGTTCTATGTCTAAAGAAACAACTCTTAGATCTTAGACTGCCTATAGGAACCATTAAAATTATATGTAATAACACTAGAGCTATTTGAATATTAAAAAATCCAATTCAACACTCCCACAAAGCATATAAATAATAGGTACAACTTCATAAGAGATCAAGTAGCTAATAGAGATATAGAATTATATCGTATACCTATAAGAGATCAATTGTAGACATCTTCACTAAACCCCTAGCCTATGACACCTTTAGCGACTTGAGGACTAAACTAGATGTTATAGACATTCATGCTTAATTCAAGATAAATAAATAATAATAATTTTGGAATCATTCATTCTTATGTATTAAACTGTATGTATTTGTTCTTGTGCATGTTTATGTGTTGTTATTTGTTATCTATGTTTTTTTAAAAAAATCATTTTGGTATTTCCTCGTCATCTCACACACACCTCACTGCCTCACAAAATCTTTCAAATTGTTTATAAATCATACTATACGATCCACATTTGTATTATATAATATATACAGATCACAACCCTCGGTTTAATTAATGGTTCAGATTACATCCTTGATATGTACTGTATGAACCTCTTTCAATACTATATGATCTACATGTAACTAACCATTGAGGAATTTAATCGTCTTGGTATGAAATTTTTGCCAATAGATTGGTGCGATGCCTCTATTCGTATGTACAATACACGTGTCAAGCTGGATTAGGATGAATTCAATTCGGCTGGTATGATAATAATTATATTTCAAAATGTTTGAATAGTTGTTTGAATTATATGATGCCTTTCATCAAACATTGTACTGATGACTCCTTGGAATCAATGCAATTCCTTAAGATCATTCAGTAAGATACCTGATTGAACTATAGAATTTGACCACTTTTTCTAACAAGTTATCCAAACAAATTAACATATCTGATTTTAGTGTGAGAACAATCATACTGTATGATCTACCTAAAATCTATAAATTGAAAGGTTTTGAACATTTCTATTCACTCAATTCACTACTCCCTTAAACTCATACCCTCTGAACCTTCATGTATAATGGCTGGTGGAAGCAAATGTGGCATAATGACTCAAAGGAGCTCCTCCTCTCACCACTTTGATGATCATTTGCTATCCACAAGGGATGAAGATGTCGATTACAAGTATAAGAAGGCAAAATCACCCCTTAGAGAATGTTAAATCAACCAACCCTTAACTTTGAGGTTATGAACCTCTTTGCCTCCACTACTTTTCAATTCCTCCTCACGCTAGCTTTTTCCTTCAACTCTGAACTTCTTTATGAATTCTTAGCTAGCCTTAGGCTAAATTTTTAAACCTTTATCATGATCTCCTTTATTTGTTAACAACAAATAAATATCACCAAGGAAGACTTAGGTGAACATATCGGTCTTTCTACTGAAGGACCTTATCTCTACAACTAACTTTGACTGGACTTCTATCAACTTGATCATTAGGAATGTCTCCATAAACCAACATCAATAGCTAGTTAACACCTTAAATTATAATGCCCATGTCATCCAACATGTCCTTGGTACCTCAATTATACCCAAAGTTGGGGATAGACATGACCCCACTTCCATTTATAGTCACCTACCTAAGCATATCGAACACCCAATTTGATGAAGCCTAAATGATTCTTCATTTTATCTAAAATATGACTCATATTTGATATCCCAATATTTCAAGAAAATAAAATGCTACCTTATGTTACATCAGAGGATATATCCTAGATAAAAATATCAAATCAACTTTCTTTCTCCTCCCAATAATGTTCCTATTTTCTATACAGATGCCTCCTTCCTTATCCTTTTCCATCGAGGTCATGAGCCTAACAAGCCAAAGTTTGCTGAAGGAGGGAAAGTTGCTTCTATAAATGGACTAAAACCGCCATCAATACCACCACTTACACCTACCTACCCTACCTACCCTCACGATGAATATATTTAATGAATCGAGTGATTAGAAACTAGGCTCAACTTACCACATTCGATAACAACAACAGTAGCATGAGGAAGAAATGAGATGGTCTAGAGAATGATTTTCCTCAATTGACAATCAATTTTCCTCCATCCATAAATACTTTCAACCGCCACCACCTCCAGATAAGGACCTGCCTTATCTTTAGTTTTTATTTGTTCTATTTTATTGCTTTTATTTCTTGCATTATTTTCTTTATTTTTTGTTCCACCTCTTTTTGGTGATGTCAATAGGGGGAGAAAATGTTTGCTTTGGTTATATGTTTTAATAGAATCATACGTTTGTGTAATTTTATTTTTCTTTTAATTTATTTTTCTTCTTTTATCTTTTATGAAAAAAAATTAAAAATAAAAATTTGCAACCCCTAATTTTTAAAACTATCACTTAGTGAGGGAAAGCTTAGGAGAAAAGAATTTTTATCTTGCTTATCAACCAACATTATTTGCCATCATAAAAAAGGGGGAGATTGTTGCAATTCATATTGCACATCTAGATCCAAGTCTTATGATTTTGATGATAACATACATTATTAGAATTTTTACTATGCTATTTTAATTTATTATATAAACATTATTATATGACAGGCATCACAAAGGTGGTCTTTTGAAAACTTATGCTTGGGGACACCTCTAACTAAGTCTTTTTGAGTTTCTTTCCTAAGGGTTTTCATATTGGTATAACATAATCTCCTGTGCCACAACATGAATCATCAACAGTAGTTTTTAAGAAAAATGAAGCAGCATATTTAATATTATTTAAATCTAGCATGTAAACATTGTTGATCCGCTTTCCCTGCAAAATAGTGTTATTATTTAAGCTTATGATGCAAGTGTTTGCCATAAATTTTATGATGAAGCCTTTATTTCATAGCTGACTGATGCTGAGCAAGTTATGCTTTAGTCTATCTATAAGCAAAATATTTTCAATCAAAAGGTTCTTGGAATTGCTAATTATACCTGAGCCTACCACCTTCCTAGTGGTGTTGTCTCCAAGAGTAAACTTGCCTCCTATCCTGCTCTCCAGCAAAATGAATTTATTGGCGTCTCTAGACATATGTCTAGAGCATCCGCTATCTAGGTACCACATACTCTCATGAGGCCTTTTGTGAGAGCTTTCCTACAAAATCATCAAATGTCATATTTAGAAACCCAAATAGGTTTGGGTCCCTTCTTATGAAAAATGGAATTTAATATATATTGTGAATCATGCAATTTGGGTTTCCAAACCCAATATGAACTATGGTGGATGGTGCAAGTGTGTTTTATGTGTCCTAGCATGCCACATGAAAAACATATAATACCAGGAAAAGAATGTACTAATCTACTCATGTGGTGATGTTTCCTTTTAAAGTTATGAGATGCATGCAATGGTTTATTTTTAGAAGCTTTAAAATTTACTAATTCCTTTTCTAACTCGGCTTGGGATATTTTTAAAGAATCATGTGCATCAGATAACTCATTATGTTTTTACTTAATGCATCGAACTCATCAAGTAAATACATGTGATTGCTATAATTTTGGAGGTGATCTTTAATCAAAATTTCATGCTCTTTTTGTAAATTCAAAAATTCCAATTTCATACTAGCATGAGTTTTCTTAAGTTTTCTATATGATGCATTAATGTTTTCAAAAACTTTAAGTATTTGATCATAGGTTAGTTCACATACCTCTTCTTGGTCACATTGACCAAGATGATCATCTGTCATTAAGCACAAGTTTGTTGTCTCATCTTCAGGTTCAGTCTCAGAGGAATCTAATGAAGAATATGCCTAGAATGCCTTTTGGAATTTATTCTTATCATTTTTGAACTTGGGTTTCTCCTCACTCTTTTTCTTACTTGAGTGATCCTAAAGTGTAGGACAATCAGCTTTCACATGTTCAGACTTCCTGCATTCAAAACAAACAACATCAAAAGAATTCTTAAAAATTTTGTTTCCCTTACCTTTGACTTTTGATGATTCTTTTGCTTCTTCCTTAGAAAGCTTTTAAATTGCCTTATGATGAAGGCAACATCGTCACTTTTAGACCTAGAAGAATCAATATCTGAGTTATTAGCCTTTAGTGCCACAGTTTTCTTCTTCTTTTTCTCACCTGCATCCAGATTTATTTGATTCACTCCTTGCTCATAAGCAATGAGTGAGCCAAGTAAGTTATTAATTTAATAAGTATTTAAATCTTTAGATTTAGTAATTGTGTTGATTTTAGCATCAAAAGAGGAATGCTTGGAGGAAGGCAAGCATCTCTAAATTTTATTCACCTTTT